>NC_046657.1:33185607-33188107 GCF_010883055.1 Belonocnema kinseyi
GGGGTGCTGAACGCCCCCTTAGTTGGGCAGAGTGAGGCTTCTTGAATATATCCTAAAAATATAGAGCGCCCCCAGGAAACTCTCGAGCACACCCAGAATGTCGATCCTGGCTACGGCCCTGATTAAAACCATAGTAGTTTGCTGAAACAATTATACTCATTTGCTCTAAGTGAATTATATTACTTTTTTGTCTTAAAATCATCCTCGTAGATCAAGGGTCTTCAACGAGAGAAAATTCAGCAGTATTTATTTATTCTCCAGATTTATCGTTTCCACCACTACGCTTCCGACAGAAAACTTTGGCCTCATTATTCTAGCTAAAGAAGGGAGCGTAGTGGTGGAAACGAAAGACGTGGAATATGAGTAAATACGGATGAATTCTCATTTCAAGAAAAAAAAGAACTTTACGATTAGCAGGAAAGAAAATTGTTTGAACAAATGAAAAATGTTTTAAAAGTTCCTAAACATCCTTTAGAAAAAAATTTCTATTAACATCCGATAATTATTTCATTAATTACAGAAAAAAAATTTTCACGCTTTTTGGGGGATCCATTTATTTGTACAAACAAAAATTGTTTAAATGATCACCAAACATCTTAAAAATATATACTAGTTTCAAGAATCGTTCAATGGCCTGACAGTTCAGCGCGCGACAGTTGGTTCTCGCGCTTCACGCTCGATAATGCATTTACCTCGCGCTTCGCGCTCGATAATGTATTTATCTCGCGCTACGTGCTCGGTCTTTCTACATAGACTTTTCAAAACTAAAGGTGAAAATATCGACAACAGTAATTCGGTGATTGCGAATTCTCTCTTGTTAAAGCTCCTTCGGCTTTAACACACACATTCTCATCACGTACGTCGTTCTTTGCACTCGAGTTTATCCCTGAAATTTTATATTATTTCCATAAATTTGTATTATTCTAATTCGCAACTTGCATTGCTATTAAAACGGACGAAGTTTCATTGTCCGGTTTAAAAAAAGTGCGCATTCTTTAAAAAAAATTTGTTCTTAAATGTTCTATTGCAACTTTTGACGTTTTTCAATAAACTTAATTTGCTCATTTTCAATGTTTTCTTCATGATTTAAACTTTAAACCTACTATACTGTGAAAATGTTGAATGAAAAAATGTAGCTTTTGGATTTTCCATTATTTTTCATGCTGTTAAAATTTAATTTTTGATTCATCAAGAATATTCAAAAAGTTGTCATGATCATCTTCTATGGCATTTAGAAATCAAACTTTTTCTTTTCTTGCCCTTTTTCCACATTGCCCAATTTTTGAATTTCCATCCAAAATGTCTGACTAACGAACTTGACCTTTAGTTTAGGAAACTAAATTTGTGTACCAAAGGGCAATCTAATAGATTAATTTTTTTTAAAGTGATCGTCTTCACAGACTAATAGACATAATGACAGACAGACAGTCATGTAGACAGACACTGGTTTTTAACGGAACTTTACGTTTCGGCACTCACAGAATCCGAAATTCATAACATTTTATCGGTGTCTGTCAGTCTGTCTGTTTGTACGCCTGTATGTCAGTAGGCCTGTCTGTCTATCTGTATGTCTGTATGTATGGTTACCTGAATGTTGTAGCCACGCTGACTTTGAAAAAATTTGTTCAATCAAGTCAGCTTTCGATACACTTCTTTCTTATAGTTCCCAAAATGAATTTTCAAATTAAAAATTTTTTAATTTGATGAAAATTGGAAAAGTTATATACTTTTGAAAATTTTGAAAATGTTTAGGGAAATAAAAAAATATATTTTTCTAAAAGATTAAAAGATTTCAATTCATGACTAGATATCAAATATATTTAGAAACTATGTCAGTTACATTTTTCGATCAGACAAAAATTTTAAAAACTTGAGCTTTTTCAAAATTTTAATAAAAATTTTTTATGAGTTTTATAAAATTTTGTCAAATTTTCTGATACGCATCAAAAAGAATTGCAAATTATCCAAATGACATTTTTGAATTCGATAAAACATCAAAAAGTTATATGCTTTTCAACATTTTTAAAATTTTCTAATAAAGGAAATTTAAATTTCTACTAAATATAAAATGTATGTTTTTCTAAACTATTATCACAGAATGTTTTAATTAGACAAAAGTTCCAAAAGTTGGATCATATTCAAAAATATGCAATTTTGAATTTTTAACAGATGCATAAGTTTAAAACGTTATTTCTAGTAGATTTTAACAAGATTTACTAATTATTTTGATGAAGTTTTTCAAGTGGACACGAATTATCCAGGGCGAAGCGCGAGTTTCGTAATGAGAATGTAATCGTCAAAGCCGTAGGTGCTTTGAGAACCTTCTTTTAGATCAAATCGAAAAAATGCAGTTAATTTATGGCTGTAATTCCTCAGAAGTTTAAATCACAGTTTTCGATTTAACTTATACCAGGTGTATACATATGAAACCGGTATTGCCATTTAGCGGCCAGTAGGCACACTTGTAGGCACTGTCGGAACTTACCATTTGTGCTAATTG
>NC_046657.1:33188207-33194552 GCF_010883055.1 Belonocnema kinseyi
TGGAAAATGGCTCGATGACTGGTTTGCTTCAAAAAACGAAGACTTTTTTTGGAAAGGTATCCATAAATTGCCTGAAAGGTGGACAAAATGTGTAGCCAGCGGTGGCGCATACTTTGAATAAAATATTTGTTATCATTCTCTTGAAATAAATGTGTTTTTTTCTTGAAAAAATACCGGTTTCATATGTATACACCTGGTAGTATTTACAATATTTGAAAAAATTAACTTAAATTGTATGCATTAAACGTACGAAAACGAGTGCTAAGCGCGCAATGAGAATGTGCCCGCGCAGGATTTGAAAGGACCTTAGAGAAGATAATTCTCCTAAATTCTCCTGTGTGGCATTATGAAGCCTCAGGAAATGTGACGTAATTGTAAACCAACCCTTAGCATATGTAGCTCGTTTTGGCCTTTGTATCAGTTTCATAATAACTCTAAAAGACGCCGGTCGTGTATCTCGCGAATAGGGAAAAAGCCAAATTAAAAATTCTAAAGTTTGAATATTTGTCCTTTCTTAAAGTTGTGTTTGGTTGTGCGGATAATAGGAAATCAGAAAATGTACTTAAATACAAATAATTCATACCAATTTATTATTATTTTGCGATGAAAAAGAAATTTTATACTTAAAACTATAAATAACGCTGAGATTTTAAAAAGGAGGGGGGCGTCCAAAAGGACGGCCGGGTATTAAAAGGTGGGATCACATGAACTCCCATATAATACAACGCTGCTGTAGGCTGGTGTCCTTCTCGGCATACAAACAAAAACATAAACCCAAGACGACTCTTTCAGTCCCAGTTCTGTACCCCCCCCCCCTCCCAACCGTCCCTTATTAACTGATGTTTGGTGGGACTGACGTTATAACTACAATCTGCACCATATGACGATCTTCTACTTAAGTTTGACATAATTTCGACTCAGGAAATAAACGTATAGCATAAAGGTGGTAGTTGGGTGTATAATTTAAACAATGAATAATACAAACAGTAAAATAGCCTCGGAAAGGACAGGAACTTTAATTAAGAAAAGGGATTCACACGGTAAATATAATGGTCATGTTTCAGGCAACGAATAGAGATTGGGTGTTTGGAATGCTAGGGGGGTGGATGATCTCGAGGTAAAAGAATTGCGAGAAACTATGGACGTATGAAAGAGCGAAGCAGCAACACGGACATCATGATTTCGTATCTCCCAGACTGTATCCCAGAAAAGTAAAAGATTCCTTCTGGAACATTTAAAATGACGCAATGAATATTTTCGAACATGGGGAAAAATAATTCTACTGGGAGATATAAACGGATGGGTGTGCATCCAAAATTAGGATAAAAAAATAGTACTAGGTAATTTCGGGGTCCAAGAACAAACTATAACGGAGATAAATTATTTTTTCTATGCTTAGAAAAGGGTTTGTTTATTACAAGTACTTGGTTGAGGCATAAAATGATTCACATGTACACCTGGTCTGAACGAAATAGTCACAGTATAATTACCTTTGTTGATGTGGATTAAAAACTAAGAGAAACAAGAAAACAAAACAAACACGAACAAAAATTGAGAACCTACAGAAACCGGATGTGCGAACAGATTTATAAAATAAGATAATTGAAAGCATAGATAAGGCAACCTGAAAGGTGCTTGTAAACAACAAAGATATAGAGGATGCATGGCCTAAGTTCTGGGATATCATTGTTAAGTGTGCGATCAAAGTATGTGGTACCGCAGTTGAAGGAAGAATGTCTGGTGGTGCTTGGTGGAATGATCAAGTACAGGCAGCCCAAAAAGCAAAGAAAGACGCGAACAGGAGAACTTTGAACATCGCAGGTCTTAGCGATACGGAAAGAAATAGACGCATAAATAATTACAAACACAAAAAGAGAATACTCAAACGATTAATTAAGGAAAGTAAAAATAAAATTAGAATACGAGGAAAGAAGAAAATACAAAATTATTTTGAAGGAAAAAGAAACTGCTTTATAAAAAAATGAAGGAAAATAAAAGTACAGAATTTGAGAACATGAGAAATAGTGAAGGGGAAATGCTATACGATGCAGACGGTAAACTAGACGCTTACAGATAATATTTTAGAAGATAAATTGATGATGAAGCTATAGGGCAACACAATTGCGATGTAGAACACCCTGCGTTAGAAAACTCAATTGAGAAAGTCTGTGGTACTGAGGTTAGCGATATAATTAAGATCTTGAAAAACGGTAAGGCTGCCGGGATAGACTGTATCATTACTGAAATGCTTAAACCCGGTGGCGAGTATATATCTCATAGACTGTGCGCATTGATGAATTTATGTTTCGAGATGGTAGACGTCCCAGACGATTGTAAAAAAGCGATTTTCGTACCATTCTATAAAAGAAAGACAGATAAAAGCGACTGGAATAATTACGGAGGGATTAGCTCATTAAGTACCGTAAGTAAAATATACTCAATAATACTTATTCGTAGGGTAATAAAAATAACAGAAGAAAAGATTTGGGAAGTCGAAAGTAGGTTTATGCCAGGAAGGTCACGTACGGATCAACTATTTAGCTTGCGGAAAATCACAGGAAGATGTTTGAGAGTAGGAAAAAAAGTTTTCTGTGCATTTGTTGAGCTAGACAAATATTTTGAAAAGGTAGGTAGAAGTAAACTTAGAAAAGTCCTAAAAGAGTATGGAGTCAATGGATGGCTCCGACAAACTACACATACAATATATACGGGTAGGAGAGCGAGTGTAAGGGTGAATGGAAAATTGAGTGACTCTTTCGATATTATTTAAGGAGTTAGACAAGGATGCATTATGTCTTAATGGTTATTCATATTATTCACGGACAAGTTTTTAATAATGGCTCTTTTAGGCGAAAAAGGTGTGGATCTCGAAACCTTAAGGGTACGTGAGTTAGCGTTCGTAGATAATAAGGTTCTTATGCTAGAATCCATCGAAGACTTGCAAAGAATGTTGAATAAACTAAATGCAAATACGAAGAGCATGGGCCTTAAAATGAATGCAAATAGAAAAAAAAACTATGGCGTTCGAAGGAAAGAGTGAGAAAACACTATGCATATTGTATTAAATGATGGGAAAATTGAGCAAGTTGAGAATTTCGTATACCTTGGTAAATATATCAAATAAAGCTAAAATGGCAATACATAATTCTATATTTGTACTAACAGTGCTGTACGGTATCGAGAGACGGACCTATCAAAGAGAAGATAAGAGTAAAATTAATGCAATTGACATGAGATTCTTGCGTATAAAATTCGGGAAAACTCTGAAGGAGAAAGTGAGTAACGAGATAATTTTCAAAGAATAAGGTGCAGCAGCGACGTTAGTTGACACATGTGAAATAAATCGCTTAAGAAGGTTCGCGCATGTTGAGAAAATGCCAAATGAACGACTAACGAAACAAGTGTACCAAGGTAAAGTAAATAGCAGCGTGCCCAGAGGCAGATCGCGAAAAGAGTGGTTAGAATGTATGAATGAGACCTTAGTTAGAAAAGAATTAAGAAGCCACAGAAACACGAGAGCCTGCATGACAAAATGCATGGATGTAAAATAAGCTAGAGAAGTATGTCAGGAAAGAAAAGTATAGCGAAAAATAGTTAATAAAAAGAGTGTCAGGAGAGTGAATGGCGTCTGAAGCAAAAGACCTTGGACACTAATGGACCCGATTGGGGAACCTTACATGACGACTTTGTGTGGATCTTCATTTGGGGTTTGGGGTTGTGGATCTTCATTTGGAAAATTACGGATCAATCTAACATTATATCCCTTCCTTACATTACACCCTTCCCTGCCAATTGAGTCACGCCTACCCCGAAAGGGAAATGGGTTAATGGTGTAATAATAATAATAATAATAATAATAACATTTTTGACAATAACAGATAGACCGTTAAAGAATAGCAATTGGGACGGAAAGTTTTAGAAATAATGATCGATGTATTATATCATTAGATTCACCTATAGAATTAAGGATAACCGTTCAGAATAGGAGCAAGGTATAAATTATTGCCATCTTTTTTAATTAGAAGAAAAACTGGAACTAACACTGTAACTAATGAGTACACTGTTTCTTCATCAGAGTAAATATTGTCCCAAGCCTATCATTCTGGCATAACTTCAGAGATAAACTTTAGAGTTTAATATTTTATAAGATTCTATTTATATTTGGCTAATCAGGTTTCAGAAAAAACGTATTTACTGAGTTCGTTAGAAATGAGGTCATCCTTGATATCATATTGCACGTATTTTACACCCATTTGAAGTCTCGGAAAATCTATATAAATTATAAAAAATATGTATATTTTACTATATTACATTATAATTGTTCCTTTTTTATCATACATGAAAAGATTAAAAAAATTATCCTTTCATGAAAGAAAGACAAATTTATTTGTAACCTTTATCTCGAAAAGTCAATATTTTTCAAAAATTCAATGCAACCTTTGTAAATTGTGGAAAGAAACCTATCCAGACTGTAACAGGCAAAAAATTTGTTATTGCTATTAAAACAATTACAAATCGGCAAAACAAGTATATTCTTAAAAACCGCTCATTATTCATTCTCATCTGTAAAAACTCTACTTTTTAAACTGAAAACTCTTAAATAAAAAATCTAAGCTTTATTTTTAGATAAAAAATATAAAATATGCCTTTTTCGCAACAAAGAAAAAGAATTGATTTTTGACTTCCATTCTTGAAGGTCAAATATTTAGTTGCTTCGATAAAAATGTATGGTAATTAGATAGGGCGTGAAAGTTTCTATAAAAACTCTGGTTAACAAACATATTTGTATTGCTATTAGAAGAGTTAAAAATCACCTAAAGAGGCAATACCTACGAAAATCCTAAAAAGTTTACCGTGCTATCTGTGTAAATATTTATACAAATCAGACATATTGATTTGGACCTATTTTCTGCACATTTCGTGCAAACGCATCGACAATAGTAATTTAGCGACAGTGAATCTTTTTTTTGAAAGCTCCTTCGGCTTTAACGAATACATTCTCATCGAGTATCTCGTGCATCGCACTCGAATTTGTACCTCAAATTGTAAATCCTTTCCATAAATGTATATTATTACAATTCATAACATGCATTGGTATTGAAACAGACGTAATTTCATTGTCTCGACCTGCAACTCAATCTTTTCCAACCTTCTTCTGCTTCTCGTTGCATATCTCATTCTTCTGCCGACCCCGAGCCTCCTCTACGTGCAAGGTCTTGGTCGCCTTCTGCCAGGCTTCCTCTTGCCAGAACTCCTGATTACCAGGTACTTGGGTATGGACCTAAACGACTTGATCTAAACTGCAGCTTAACTAATAATTTAATTGGAACAAATTTTTTACTTTTTGTCAACTCGTATGCTCCGAACTGATACTTAAGCTATGCTATGCGAAAAATTTTAACCCCTTGGCATCACAAATATCTTTCTATTGACATAATTAGAGAAGTAATACTTTACATTTAAATTTACGCTAATAAAAAAATTACCAACATCCGATTAATGTATATGAAATTCAATTGAACCCATTAATGGCTATGAGTCGTATTTGCGACCCAGAAACACGCCTTCTTGAAAACTCTGTAGCCACCGTTGCAACAAAGCGAACAGACTACGCCACATGGCGTAGTGATAGAAATCACTAACAGGTTTTTCGATGATTTCAGTAGGAATCAACTGAAACTCTGCTTGGATGATACGTCTGGGTATCTCAGAAAGGTCCGTTTTTTACACAAAAATGCTCTTTCATATTTTGTATTTTATGCTAATTTAGCAATTTTCTTTCATGAATACAGTTTTTTACTAATTTAAAATAAAAATTTACATAAATTTAATTTTCAAAAAGTGACAATCCATAAGTTTTTTACAAACGCTTGTTTGCTTGAATCAAATTTCAAAATCGACAGCTGTAAAAATTGTGCATCAGTTCGATGATACAGGCAATGTAAAGATCGACTTAAATCAGGAAGACCTTTCTGTCGAATAAAATAACATTTGAGCTTGATGGAACATTAAATATGCATAATTGTATATTGTATTGGGAAAATAAGAAGCTAATTGGACACGACAATATATATCACAATATCCACAGAAACTAAACGTTTGGGCTAGAATACTCAATAAGAAAATAATAGGGCCGTTTTTTAATAACGGTAATTTGACTGCTGAGCGGTATGAAGCCATTCCATGGAAACAAATGATCCTCTTAATAAGAGAGTATACTGCGGAGAACTTTAAGCACATATGGTACGAGGGTAGTTCAATAAGTCCTTAGAATGACCAACAGATGGCGCGCGAATCGCTCCAAATCATCTGTTTTCAGTCAGCACCACTCCAGACTAGATATAT
>NC_046657.1:33194652-33200179 GCF_010883055.1 Belonocnema kinseyi
GTTTCAATGGCTAAAATTGAAGAACTAAAATTCGAGTTGGTCGAACACCCACCGTATTCACCAGATTTAGCCCCCAGTGACTTTTTCTTATTTCCAAACTTGGAAAAATGGGTCGGAGGACAGAGATTTCCAGACAACGTAGACGTAATTGCCTCTGTAAGTGCTTATTTTGAGGAACTTCCGAAAACGCACTTTTCTGAAGGATTAAAAAAACTTGAAAAGCGATTGACCAAGTGTATAGAGCTCCAAGGAGATTATGTTGAAAAATAAAAAAAAATTTACCCAAAAAAAATTGTTTTTATACTTCATTCTAAGGACTTATTGAACTACCCTCGTACCAACAAGATACATCTACGCTTCTCTATGATCAAGGCGTTTGCGCTTATTTTAATAATGTGTTTCTTGATCAGTAGATAGGATGAAGAAGCGTGATTAAATGTCTGCTTAGATAACCTGATTGTACACCACTCGATTATTTTTGTTGTGGTTATCTGCAAGATCGAGTGTCTAGAACAAAATCTTCGAATCTAGAAGAATTACGCGGCTTTAATTCCTACTAAAAACATTGAAAAAGCTGTTTAGAGCTCTCGATCATCGCTTGGCTTACTGTCAAGGCGTAAAGGGAGAACAGGTTGAGCAGTATTTAGGTTGGTCTTTTTTTTGTTACAAAACGTAAAAGGCAACGGGCCTCACGATAATCAAGAACCACAATAGGAACAAAATATACTACGTCTAACTCATTGTTCCTGGGTAACGCTGCAAGTAAATCTAATTTTTATCAGATAGGACCTTGAAAGTCAGAATCAAGGTCACTACTGAATGTGCCTTGTTGCAACAAATAAGTTACATACATTTCAAATTTTTTAGAAACTGCTAATCTGAGAGGTGTTCGAACCTTGTTTAAGTTTTAATTACCTTAGAGTGACCTTCAAGGTCAAATTGAACCTATGACCTTAATACATATTTGAACGTGAAAGGACCCCACACAATTAACAGTAAAATTCGGCCCTGGTCAAATTGGCTGAAATTGCAATATAATATATTGCAAAGCCTCCTGATCGAAAAATCCTCCTGGGTACTAGTCCAAAAATCAAGTTTTCGAGATAGGTGGGGTTAAACGCGAAAAATATGACCACAAGCGAATCTAATGTCCCGCTTAAAACTTGAAGATGAGATGCAGATTTTTCAATAAACTGTCATCAGTACAATCACTGATAATACTAGGAACACTGGTAAGACCAGTCCAGTTAATACGGGTAACAAAATAGCGCTGTCCTGGTAAGAATAGGCGAAATCATGGCGCTGTCCTGGTAATGTAATGGGACTGCCCTAGCAATGTGGAGATTTTTCAAAATAATCAAGGCAAAAGACATTCTGGACTACCAAAGATATTTTGTAGTCCAGATAATTAAAACAAGACTATAGTTCAGTCCTACCAACAAGGGCAAAACATGTTATTAGTCCAGTCAGTTAAGACAAGACTAACAAAGGCAAGACATGTTATCAGCCCAATCTTAACTGACTGGTCTAATAACATGTCTTGCTTTTTTGGTTGGATTGATCTAAAGTCTTGTATTGATTGACTGAACTGTCTTTCTTCTTTATTATTTCGAACGGTATTTATATTTCCAGCACAGCGTCATGCTTTCGCTTAAAACGTGGAAAATTGAGAAAAACTGAGAAGGGGGGGTCAAACTTTACACAAGTCTAATACCTTCTCTCACGAGAATGTAAAGATGTTTAATTTGGAAAATTGGAAGGGATAGGTTTTGTAGAGAAAGAATGATGCTATAAAGGAATAAGATATTTGTTTACTAAAATGTACGTGTTTTTTATAATTCAAATTAGTTCTTTAACACTTTAAATGGGCCATTATAGTAGGCACTACATAAATGATCAAATTAGAAACCGGCTTTCCCTAAATCATACAAGATTGTACAAAGTATGACCTCAGTTCTAATCAACTTAGTACATTATTATCTCCTTGAAACTTACTAATGAAATATAAATAGTTTCTCGCTCTACATTTATCTTTTAAGATAATGTCAGGAGGATAGGTTTGTGACACCATTTACACTAATGAAGGAACAGAATAATTATTATTACGCTATTTACTACAGTTTGTCCTCTAATTGAGAAAGATGAGGATCGTTTTTACTCTGCTTTTATTCCTGGCGGTTATTTTTAATTATATAGGTGAATATGATAATGTAATATATCTATAATAATTTCTAACACATTTTCCGGCGTTCTGCATAAAAAAATTTGTCTGATGTAATCCTCTTTCTATCCCAATTTCTATTTTTGCAATTTCTGTTTGTTTTAGTCAAAATTTAGTATGACTTTATATGGATATTTTTCCACATCATGCGTTATGTGCCCCTTATGAAATTAAGGGTACGTCTTTGCATACAACAACTTTACATATGGGTAAATGTAAAACTCCATATGTGCACGTTTACGTGTCATGATGAAACAGTCCTAAATCTGCATGCCGAAATTTAGACTAGCAAAAAAGGTATCCACTCAACCTTATGCGCACGCAGAAAGTAAATTTTGAACTGTGCATCATAAACCTAATTCGATTACATATGGTACTCTTCCAACTGAGCGCATTTACAGATGGTGCACTTCCATATATGCACGATGGTATTTAGACGTACGAATATAGTAACCTCTCAACTGTAAGCGTGTACGGATTGTAGGTGATTGATAAATTTCCTAATTTGTTAAGATTAAGAAATTTTCAAAATAATCAGAAATAATAAAGGGGCAATCGCAGATTGACTTGTTCCGGTTATTTCCTTTCCCTACTTCCAACAATTCCAGATCAAATTTTTAAAAGCGCACTACTTTTTTTTAACTCATTTAAATATAATAATATTGTCGCTATTTTTTTAGAACTAAGTTTACATTCTGGCTGTGAACCCAATGACGATACGGTTGATACTTCCTGCTCAGATTGTTGGCGGCCTTCTTCTGCTCGTCACTTATCTCAACCTCCTGTCAGTCCCGTGTCTTCTGTTCGACTCAGGTCCAGGTCTCCTACTGCCAGGCATTCGCTTGCCAGGAGACTTGATTGTCAGATACTAGGATATGGCCTTGGACAACTTGGACTTATTCGGCTCATTCCCCGATCTAATCCTTACCGACGGTTCGAATTTCGAAGATACACTTTTCGTTCCGATTTCCCAGTTGTACAGATAAAAAAAAGAGGTGTCTATGGGCCAATGCCAATCCTAGAACAAATTGTATTAGCAACATTTAATGGTGATATTTTTGCAACAATAAAGACTAGCGGTATTCTTCGAGGAATATATTCATCTAAAGCAAAAAGGTACCGAGCGAAAGTAAACATAGAAAGCGGTAAGGTTAAGGAGATGATTCAAGAAGAAATTGATGCAGTTCCAGTTGGCCCTGCTCGTCCAATTTCACGGTTTTTCAACATAGTAGTTGCAAACTACGATTCCCTACAGCTAAACCAATGTGTAGGATCCGAAATAATATCCAATCTGTAAATGTTGGAAGATATAAAAAATAAAATACAGATTTCAACCTCCAAGTTTTTTTCGATCCTGCTTTGACTCATTGATAGTCTTAAAGTAATTTTTTACATAAACCTATCTGTGTAGGAGATTATGGTCCAGTTCAATTTAGAAGTGGTTCATAATCCATGTTCGGCCATTTTTTAAAAAGAGATTACCTCATTTCGCCTTTTTTCACGATTCAATGGCTCTAAGTAAAAGCTCAAAGGCGATTTTAAAAAATTTTAATTAATAAATGAAAACATTATTCAGCTTTGTTTTTGCCCGGCCCGGTGCTTTCTTGGACGCGCCATTTTTTGATAAGGACTTGCTTGCAGATGATTGCCTTTTTTACGCTTCTTTTGTGATTTAATAGAGCTAACTAGTTGCTCGAAATATCTTTTTTACTTTTTTTTCTTGGAAGCTTCTAGTGTATCCCATAAGGGTTTACATTTTTCTTGCACCTTCTTTCCTATTCCTTTACACCCCCCCCCCACACTTACTTGGTGGTGGGAGGGGGACGTACAGTTTAAGGTGGGTTCCGAACCACCAAGAGCAACCGCTTTAAGTACTTCGAGAAACCTTTATCTCCAGAGGTACCGGTTCCACGACTCGCCGTAGATGAACTCCTTGCTAGGTTAGTGTTCACCGCATGAAAATTTGAGTTTATTTAATCGTACCTGTCCTTTCACATTGTTTTTTTCGCAAATGGTTCTTCTTTTAATAGCTTCTTTCACAAGTTCAGAGAGGTATGTGTGGGCTTAAGAGTTTTTTGTTTTGTTGCACGCAACAAACATAGACATTTTTTTCTCTAGCTGAAAAAATCAGGGTTTGGCACTTACGCCGCTATGCGCCGGAACTTTTTACACCTTAAAAATGAATAAGAAATAGACAAATTAAAAACTTTTACAGTGCAAATATTTCTATTACTCGCAAAGCATAAATTTCACTATTTAAAATAAAAATATTATTATATATGCATGATTTCAGCCCCTTTCGTCGCCTGTGGAGCGAATTTAAAGTTCAACTTTCTCTCCCTAGGGAGTCATAAGTGACGTCGGAGGTGAATAATGAAAATTATACACTTATGACGCTCACGATAAAAGCTGTAAGGAAACCTTGATTACAGATAATATAATTTTACGTTAATTTACAAGAATGTTTAAAATTGCATTTCGAGTCATTTGTAGTGCGTTACCATATTTATCAGTGAAATTACCATCAATGAACAAACATTTTCTGAAATTAATAACATGTTTAAACTGAATGTTGGTAAATTTATCGTAAGTTACAATAAAGTACTTGTCATATTCCCATGTATCACCAACATTGTTTATAATTCTCCGGAAATTTATAAAAATGTTTACAATTGACTTTGGAAAATTTATGGCAATTTACCATATTTTCCATGATAAAGGCTACAGTTCCACAAAATAGATAAACTTTTAACAAAATTCTTAAATTATGAAACCAAAAATACGAATTATCAACATAACAGTTAAAATTTCAACGCGCAAATAATATTTTTCAACAAAAAAGTCAACTAGCTAAGAAACAGTTTAAATCCTTAATAAATAGTTCATTTTGTATCCAAATAGTCGAAAGTTTTACCAAAATATTTTCCCTTTTCACCAAAAATATGCCTTTTTTTAAAAAAAGTTTATTTTGGATCAAAAAGGTGAAATGTGTTGAATTTTAAAGCCAAAAGGGGTAGTTATCCACAAAGCAGTTGAAGTTTTAAAAAAGATTAGGTCACAACGGAATATGTTATAGTTGGTATTTCAACAAAGGCATGCATTTTTAACCAATGAGTTAAGGACTTCAAAAACAATGATAGAATTTGAACCTGATACATAAATTCTAACTAAAAAAGACCAATTTTTAATCAAAGAGAAAAATGTTCATAACTAACAAAATTAATTTTTAACAATATAGTTGTATTTTCAACGAAACAATTAAATTTCGATTCAACTATTAGAATTTTAAAACCAACGAAATAGATA
>NC_046657.1:33200279-33221297 GCF_010883055.1 Belonocnema kinseyi
CAGGTTCAAGGCTATTAAGAGGAAAAAAGGATGATTGATTGCTTCCTTCTAAATGATTAACTTAATAAAAAAGCCATGTCTTTATTTATTTAATGGGCAAATAACTCGCGAAAAATTCTAAAGTCTAGAAACATCTTAAATCTTATGATGAAGAAGCAGATGTATTATTAGAGAACATTCTACAACTGTATTGGTTCGAGTCCGTGCTAAGTTTCTAGAACATTCTTGATGACATCACAAAACAATATTGCGCAATTGTGAGGGCCGAAGAAGAACTCTTTAGTACAGAATCTTCTAGAACTTGAAATTTAAAAAATATTTAAGTAATGTAACTAAGAAAGTATCTAAAGTATTAAAGCATTTCTTATGGTATGTTATTATATACTGGACATTCTTATTTCTTTATTATGGCATCGACTTTATGGCTCCTTGTGTCATAAAACGGCATTCGCGATTAGATCACATGCCTTTTTTATCTACAGACATATGCTCGTTTTTCAGCACCCTTTCATTTCTTATTTAGAAAGGTCAATTTTTCCTTTGGTACGTTGAAGATTTGTAATATAACAAATAAGCTTAATACTAAATAATTACAATAAAATATTTTAGGTTTTCTAATTATCCACTAAAGATACATTTTTTATTTGTCCTTTAAGATACGTCACGAAACGTTTTTTTGCTGTAAAAATCATGCTTTTCAACACGTGTTGCAAAAAGGCTTTACTAGAACATTCCCTAGGTATTCCGTACGTATTACTCTTCTTAACACAATAATAATCCTTGGGCATATAATGCGTGACCTGTAAACAATTTTTCAGTGTATGACCAGATTCAGTGGAGTTGTTTTAGAAATTGATACTTTTTGTGATGAGCATACTTTACTTTTGATCTGAAAGCTGTAGACAAGGGTGCCTGTTAACATGATTAGTTTTTAATTATTTAAAGTGAAAAATTCAGTAGAATTTCGTGATTATTGAAAAAGTTCGTTTTATAGGATTTTTTTAGTTTTTAATCCACCATGTGCATATCGAGACTATTGAAACAACTTTTCAATTGACATTAAAAGGTTATGGTGATTGTAAGAGGTTAGTGTGTTAACTTTTGGTCATAGAATTTATATCCGACAGTCGGTTGAGGCGATTCCTTATCTTATGACTAGCAATAACGATTCATAGTAGCGAATTAAATTGCAGGTGCTCGAGTTTCTGAGCGGGTATAAGGAGTCTGCATTTAGGGCAGCTGTTTCTGCATGTACACTGGTCTTCCGATTCAAGTCCGGTTTCAGGGATAGCCTGAATGGCTTTAGACTTAAAGCGGAACTCTCTAAATCTGAACATTCTGAGCCTTTGGAAATATTTCTGTTTGATGTATGTTACAATTGAAAAAATATTTTTTTAATATAAGTTTAATTTGATGTATAATTGACTTTTAAGAATTATTCACTTATTATTTATCCTTTCCTAGCAAAAAAAGGAAACTTCATGGAAATAAATTTTTAAATGAAATTGGCAGTGATCTCGCCAGTAAATCGGCGAATTAATGAATAAAAAGCCTAGATGAGAGTTTCGACGTAAGCCAAGCCGACTTTGCCACCTACTGCTTTATACAGTTTACTCTTGTTTTTTCTGCGTCGGTGTACGATAAAGTGATAATCAAAGCAGTACTTGACAGGAAAACAGTGAAATGCTGAAGCTGCTTTCCGAAAAATAGCCCTCAGTTTCTGGCGATGGTTCATGTTTAAAAAAAAGTTTTTATTCTCTTCTAGGTATTGTATCCTTAGTTGGAAAATATTCAAATAAAATTGTAGATAACAACATTAAATCAAGTTTCTGTCACGCATGCAAGTTATATAGTGGTAAAGAAGATACCACAGAATATGATGCTTGGTACAAGACTCGCGAGGAAGAATGTGAATCAAATTACCAAGGTAGTGCCAGTGACATGGAAGTCGATGGCAGTATAGAAATGTTTTAGCGGTCATTGCAAAATCACAACGTAAGATATGCCCATTACATCGGTAACGAAGATACGAAAACGTTAAAAAATTTCGTTGAAACTGTTGCTCACGATAAAAAATTGGTGGTAAAAAAGAGTGCATGTTATACTTAAAAAAAGGATGTGCAAGAGAGCAAAATATGAACCAAAAACTGCAACTCAAAAAAGGCATACATGATTTATCCCTGTATTATGGATTGGCAATTCAACTTACTACCATAAAATATCCACGGAACAATAAAAAGACAACGGAACTGCATACTCTTATGCAACTGTTTTCGACGAAGAAATCCAACAGGTTTTGAAACAAATCTATGAAGATTTGAGTAAAGATGATCTTTTCAAGAGATGTGTACGTTCCAACATGCAAAATAATAGCGAGAGTATTTTTTGGGAAGAAAATTTTGGAAATCATTACTCATACTGCCGGCATGTATATGCAATGAACGATACAGATTAGTTCCAAAGATTTTTGAAACAATGCCCAGAAAATATGCTATAGCAGCTAAGGATGAGTCGTATAATGCAGACAAGGGAATAATGTATGGTCCTGATATTTATGATTAGCTGCAAAAGTTTTCTTATATTGGTTTTTCATTTCAAAAAACGCGAAAAACCGTGTTTTTGTGTTACTGTTGCAAAAAACGCGGTAATTTTGTTCATTTAAATTTAAATAGAAAAATTGAGAATCGGGCCATAGCAAGACGGTCACAGATTAAGAATTTGTTTCCAAAATCTAAGAGCGCCGGAATTAACTGCAACAGCGTTTTATAGTAAAATTGTAATAACCGTGTGAAAGCACCTTCATAAATTAATAAATATTTTACAATGGTAAACTTTTTTTTTCTTTTGTCCTAGGCCATAGCTTTCTAAGCAAAAAAAAAATTGTCTTATTGTATGCAATAATTTTTTTTTAAAGAGGTCGAAAGTGGGCTTATTTTTACGCGGTCACGTCAGGATACCCCTTAAAGGATGAAAAAGCTGTGCTAAATGTCTAGAATTATGATGTTCATTGATTTCTATGGTTGCTAACGGCATCTCTTTGCCTTACTGACAACCATAAAGATCGAGTTAATTTCAACTGGTCAATCACGTCGTGCTGGCCATGAATGCCTTTCTGCCTCCATTGTATGTCTAATTCCTTTATGGTTTCTACCCTAATATTCAAGGCCACCTCTGAGGACAAATTCACGGGCGTATAGTCAAGATCCGCTTTACAAATCCTACTGTAAAGCGCAACATTTCGTTTGCTGTTAAAGTAGTCTTGCAACTGTATAACTTGTAACTCAGCCAGTTTTTTGACATCTACAACGCCCCTACCCCCTAAATGTCGTGATAGAACTACCCTTTCAATCGCAGAATTTCTGTGGTGTATTTAATGCTTCGTTATTTCTACGCGAACAATTCTGTTTAACTTTTCAAGGTCGGTGTTAGGCCATTCTATTAGCCCGAATGGAGTACGTGAGGACAGAGATGGCATATGTGTTGATTGCCCTGATTTTGTTTGCCGAGTTGACAAAACTCTTCATAATCAATCTGAGTCTCGTAGTAAAGGCAGCCGTTAGGTTTGTCTAAACTATCGTATGTTGAATATCCTTAGATTCAAGAATCCCAGATATTTATATGATTCGCGTGCAGACATTGCCTCGATGTCATTTTCGAACTCGTTCTCTAACTATGCAGTCCCTAATTCCCCTCTGATTCAATGCACTGTTCTATGTTTATCTAGTATGAACTCCATGTTCTCGTCGAAATGAGAATATACCTTATCTGCAATGATAGCTGCAAGACATTTAAAAATTGTTGGACGACAGAGTATCGGTTGTAAGTCAGATGGATTTTGAGCGTCTGGTTTTTTTTGTAACATATACGTAGTACCCTGGAGCATAAAGCCTGGCATAAGATCTTGGTGTTCAATAATCTTCTGTAAACACCTTGCCAACTCAAGATGCACACTCGTCAGGTATTTGTACCAGAAGTTGTGCACCATGTCCGGACCTGGAGCTTTCCAGTTGCATGCCCTTTTCAAGACCGCTGAAAGATCTAAAGCTGTGATGTTTGTCAGTTGCATTTCAGGTTTATTGCTTGCCCTTGCTGTCTCCAGTTTGAAGCACGCAGTGTCCAAATTGCATCTGTTCATTTTTCTGCAAATACCCGACCAGTAGTTAGTCATATCTTCCAATTGAGGGACTTCAGTGCCTTGGTGGTTATTTGGCTTTACTCTCAGTTCACGATAGAACCTTCTTTCACCTGTCTAAAAATTTTGATTTTGTTGCCTTCGTGCACAACTTTTCTTGTACCGGCGCAGTCTGGCAGTGAGAACATCAAGTCTCTGTCGTTGAGAGTATAAAATTTCATCCAATATTGCTGGTGTTAATGTCTCGATGTGCCGAGGGTGGATCATTTTAGTAACATGGTTGATCAGCTTTCTGGTTCTATTTTCTTTTTTATATTGAGTTAACTGAACTGCAACAAACGCGTATAAAAACCATTCTAAGGCAGATAGCGAAATTCGTGACCATAAAGCTTTGAAATATACAAATTTTATAAAGAAATTTATTTCCACGTCTGAAGGGCATTCTGACATGAATAATAAGAAACTGTAAAGTGTAGTGGTGGATGACGAGAAGAAGAAGGCCGCGAACGACCCGGGCAGGGAGTATCTGAAAAATAGCGACAGTACTGTTTCAATTAAAAGAATTTTGTACCGAACGTTTTGCGCTTTTAAACAGGACGCAGCAAAATCTTCGGAGACTGATAAAAAAATCGGAAACCAGTCAATCCCGCGATTGTCCTTTTGTTATTAAATGTGCATTGAGTTGTTAAAAAATCGATAAACTTTCCGAAAATTTTTTTATCCTAATAAATTAGGAAACTTGTCGTTCATCTAGAATCTATGGACGCTCAAAATTGTGAGAGTGCTATATTCGCACGTTTAAGTCTCATCGGGTATAGATCATCATGCACAGTTTGAAATTTACCATCTGCGTACGCAAAGAGTCTGAAGAACACCTTTTTTGCTAGTCTTAAATTTGACATCCAGATTTAGGATTACACCTTCATGCTAAGAGGTACGCTTGAAAAGTATGCAAAGACGTACACTTACTTTGAATAAGACACACATATTGGATTATGTCGAAAAGAATTCAGATTAAATTCATACACACTTTAGACACACACAAATAGATTTTACATGAAATGGCAATTGAGATAGAATAAGGATCACGTCGGACAAATTTCTATTGGAGAAAAACTGAAAAGTATGTTGAATACAAGTAAAGATGTATTACATTATTATACTCACCTACAAAATTAAAAATGAATACTTATAATATGAGCAGAGTATAAACGTATTCTGTTCCTTTATTTAAGCAATTATTGTCTAAATATTATTTTTAGAGATTGTCTTTACAGATTATTATCGTACGCAATTATGTTTATCTTTCACTCGCAAATTTTTTATCAATCGTATTTTATCAACTTCAAAAAGAATTCTAAAAAGTGTCCCATTCGGAACCAAATAATTCCGTCTAAGTCCACCTGATTCTTTTTTATCCCGAATTTCATCCTGAATGAGTCCGGATGGCTCCGTAGAAGTTTCTGTAAGATTTCAGTATGAATCAATGCACATGGTTCCGCATCTTGCTACAAAAGTTGCGACTGAATACGCGTCAATCTAACATTTTCGATCAAATTCATTCCAAATGAATCCGTATGATTCTAAAATTGCCGCACATACCCCCTCAACCCCACACTCAAAGTAATATAAACATAAGATATATGTAGAGAATAGAATATTACAGAAATTTAGCATAATTTTATTGAACAGATCGCGAATTCCTATGCGAAATGGTAATATGTATGTGTATAAGTTATAACTGGAATTTTTCTTAATTATTTATTTTGAGTGATTTATAAAAATTTAGAAGCTAAGTTTTACTTCTAAATGAGTCCATCAATTTGCCAGAAGAGCGCCAGCCAGTTTTACATCTATATTTTTAAATATCAATAAGACATGAGTTCTTACTATCGATGCTTCGAATTTTATCTAAAGATATTTCAGGCGGTATATTAATGCGTGGCGGTTCAACACATTCAACAGAGTACACATGTGGTCGAAGCGACCCCTCGACCAAATAGGTAGTTTCGAACCATTTTTAGTTTCAATTTTCTGAATCTACGACGCAGGGGTCCCTGCGGCCCAGTTGGTTATTGAACATGGTAAGCAAAACCAGAAACACGATTTACTGAATCTACGTTGACAATTTAAAAGTTTGACATGGCCTTGTCCGAGGTCAGCAATGAACAAATTTCATCGGCGTGTGCTCACAACTTCGACACACGATGTTGAAACGCGGCCAGTTTATTAATTATTCAAGAGAACAAAATTGAAGTAGCCTACCTGGCAATGTTCACAGACCTGCGGTGCTTCCAATCATTTTTATTTCTACTTTTAATTCCTTCCGTATTCGATAGTTTTAAAATTGATTTAGGGAGACTTCGAGGCTATGTTCACTTACTCAAAATTCAGAGTACGAATGGCGTTCATAGTGACGTCTCCGTTCGTCATCTCAAATGAGAGTCGGAGCGCTACTTGTGTCAGAAGATTGCAAATAAAGACTGGCAGAATGAGAGGGACCGCATGGACGTGAGACAGTTGCCAGTTAATTTTCCCGCAGCTTGATGGCGTACTGTTGATATCCTGTGTTTCCGAGCACTGCTGGGTGAGCGCGAATCTCATGCATTGCTTATGTGCTGGAAAACCCCCTCTTCTTGGTCTATAACTTCGCCCCAAGTATGATATAGAATCTGCTAGATTGATTGTTGTGGGTGGTGGTCTTCCCATTCCAAATTTAACAGCAGGACATGGAATAAGGTTTTATAACCAAATTAAACCAAAATAATCATTATCGAATAAGGATTCGCGGTAAAATTTCAGCCACAACCACGTCTCACGACCGCGAGATAGGTGGTTACAGTTTGTAAATGAATCAATACGACGATCCAGCAAAAGCCTCGTGCACCCTAAGAACACGGAGCGACCCAAGGACAACCGCCTTATATATATATATATATATAAAAGTCGAATTTTCAATGTTTTCTAAAAACTAAAACTTGTTTTCGAGATATGGGGATTACAAATAAGAATAACATGTGTTTGGTACAAACAAATGAATCTCTAACGAGGAATTCCACATTGATGTGCATGTATCTCACTCAAGTTAGACCATTATTCAGTGAAAGGACTATAAACATTTTTTTCAATAAACGGTAATAATTCTGAGAAATGCCTAACATATATTTTTTAACACTACGTGCATTTTATTTTTTAAATAATATTGTATGCAATTAACCTTTTTTTAGAAAAATGATGGTTCTCTATTCATGTTCTAGCTCCTTGAAATTATACCTAATGGATCTTTTCAGAAAAATGTATAATTTGGAACATTATATGAGTTTTCGGATTTTCGAATAATTAAGGGATATTGGAGCACGAGGGTGTTAGTTCTAAGTTTCGGAAATCCATTCTAGTAGCATAAAATAATTGTTTTCTCTCAACTCATGTTTCTGTACAAGATTTTAGTCTAGTTGGAATCAGAAGTGGATTAAAATTTTGGTAGAATTTTCCTTTTATTGACTATCATATTTGAAATTAAATTGCATCATAATTGTATTGATCAGCAAAGCAAATGCTCTTAATTGAAAGAGACCAGCCACTGTACAAATGATGCGTAGCAAGTAATCTTGTTGTAAGTAATGGGTTATCCTAAAAATATTACAAGTTTTCAAATTAAAGTGATTCATGGGAACTACAAAAAGAGGATTTCGCTCTGGTTTTTGAGTAAAGGAAGCTACTGAAATCCTTTTATTTAAACATTGTTGGATGCATTTTGATGATAATTTATAGCTCATAAATAATAATTCATAACTAATATAAATTCGACGGAATATTTATGTTGCATTATAATATATGAATTCATAATTCAATTTAATTTTAAAATTAACACAACATCAAGACATATGGTACGTTGTAAAAACATCAGTTATCTCTTATTTTCGTGAATAAAAATTCTGCTTCTTAACCCTAAGTCTTTTAGAGAGAAAAGCATACACTTTCATTCAAAATAAAATAAAAAATGTTTTTTGTTTAATTTAGAAGGTAAAATATTTTTCTAGAAGAGTTAAAAACCGCCAAAATAGATAATATCTACAAAAATCTCAAATAGTTTACTGCCATCCCGTCGGTAAATATTTATTCTAGTAACTAACATTCATCGGAAAGAAGCTTAATAAGATAACAAATTCTTGGCTATTTGATCCAATTATTTTAAAGCTAAAATTCAATTAACTCGATTTAAGTTTGAATAGATATTAGATTGCATCGTACTGATATATTATAAGTTGTAAAATTTGATATCATAATCTTTATTTTTACAATGATCTTAACGCTCGAATGATAAAAGAATAAGTATAATCATGATAATTTCAGAAAATTCATAATTTTTTGATAAATTTTAGGATTTTACCAAACAACTTTAATAAACAAATGCATTATTCGAGCACTTTACGACGGAAACATTCGTTTTTTTTTCATTGTTAATCCTTTTTATTGGGAACTCCATCATAATTTTAACAACATCCTTCACTATTTGATAAATTTTATTTATTTTTAAACAAATTTAATAAGCAAATGCATTATTCGGGCATCTGATGACGACACATTCGTTTTTTTTCCTATGGCAGTCCTTTTAATTAAGAACTTTACGATAATTTCAGTAACATTCATAATTACTTGACTACTTTTCTGTTTTTATTAAACAACTGTAAGCACTGAATGAAAAAAAACTGTTTTCTGAAATTAGAAGAACTGACTGAAAAATAACGAATTTTTACCTGGACAAATGCCGGAATGATGCATTTTTTATTTAAACCTGTTTAACAAAAAATTCTAATTGATCAATAAATTATGAATTTTTCTGAAATTATCATGAGGTTCCTAATTATAAAAAATTGACTTAAAAAAAATGAATTTTTCTGACGACAAATGCCTGAATAATGCACTTGTTTGTAATATTAACAAAAATAGTCATAAGAGAAATTGTTGTCATTAAAATATTGTTTCCATTAAAATTTCTTGCAACATAACTTTTAAAAAAACGTTAAATTATTGAAAATTATAGAAAACACATTTTCAACAAATAATTTGTTTATAAAATTTTTTTGTAAATTGTATCATGATGGAATATCTATATGTAATGAAAATCTATGAAATGGTGATTACAACAATTTTCCTATTATTGACGAGCACCACGAACGTCTAATAGAAAAAGGAGCCATTTTTTTCGTCATATTTTTTTATTTATAAAAAAATGGAAAAACTTAATTAAAGATCAGGCTCGAAAACTTTCTTTGAAATTGTATTAGCTTTAAAAAAACATCCAAATCGGTCAAAAGGTTCAGCCGGAATCGTATTTTGAACCTAAAAATGTCCTTTTCCCCGTAGAAAAAATATATTTCTTAAAAATTTGAAAACACTATTTACACGTGATAGAAAGTAAACAAAAGTGACTGAGCTATATTAAGAAAAAGCCACAATGTTTTGAATTAGGGCTCGTTTTCTATTACTAAAAGAATTATATACAATAAAATTTTTTTCTAATCGTGAGACAAAGGTTTTAAACTTTGAAAATTCTCAACAAAGTAATATCTTGAAAAAAAGTGTGGCTTTTCTTGATAAAATTTTATTTAAAACGATCTCAAGTCAACAAAAATGTAGACTTAGAAAAAACTCTCGTTCTTCAATGAAAAGTAAGGTTAAGGTCTCTTTATAAGATTATCTTATTCGACTATGAATACATCTGTTGGTTTTAAATTCCAATCCTGTCTTAAGCAATGTTTATGAATATCTATGTCAACAGACGTCTTAGCAAAGATCAAATTTTTAAGTTTTTATTAAGATAGTGGTCTGTGAATCTAAACGCTGCCTTAAGCTTATGCTTAAGGAGGACTTACACTTAATCTCGGACTATGAATACGATCCTAGGTAATTACTTATATGGTAACGAAACTCATCATTATTCATGACAAGATAAGCATAGCTGAAAAGGGGATGAAATTAAAAATAAAAAGCATGGATTGACGAAGTAAAAACGATCCTTCAATACAAATTTTTCAGACTTTACCACCCTGAATTAATCAGCATCTTAAGCTTCCTTACCGATTCTATTACCAACGTACCCTCGCATTTTTTCTCGGGACGTGGCAATTAAACAACAGAAAACCAGGATATAGCGTCACTTTTGGAAGTACTACTAATGTAACTCTTATGTATACACTCTACGATGCCTGTTATTGATTCGAGCGCCCCCCCCCCCTCCCCATGGGACTGATTAAACCTAATTCGTCAATCGAGTGTTTTTTTAAAGTCCGGGAGGACTGAAAGCCAAATTGGATGGGTATTATATCCATTCTCCTATTGATATTATTAGGGTGTTATAAGATTTCGATTGCTTCTCTTTGTTTTCTTGGAAATGTATTGTGTGTTTTTGCGATGATGGTAGTTTTGTCAAATAAAATGTTGCTTCCCGTTTCAATAAAATGCTCCGATAGTGCTGATTGTGTGAAATGTTCTAGCCTGATTTTACTCTCATATTCCTTTATACGTTGGCTCACCGCTCTCCCAGTTTCTCCAATGTAGACTTTGCAACAAGAACAAGGAATTTTATATACTCCCGAATCTCTGATAGGTACCTTTTCTTTAGAAGGTTCTGTTGACTTACATTCTTGAGTGTATCTTCGTATTGCTTTATCAATTTGTTTTTTTGTGTAATCGTTCTGTATTAGGATTTGTTTGCCGTTTTGTAATTCCTTTTGTAAGTTATCTTAATCTGTTATGGATACAGCTCTGCATACAATCGATTTGATAACCGATTGTTTTTTATATGGGTATATTTTTTATATCCGATTTGGCTTTCCGTCCTCCCGGATAAAAAAATACCACAAACTGACGGACAAAAACATTAGTAAAAACCTACTTTTTGGATTCAGAGTGTCTCAAAATAATATAAGTGTAGAAGAAGGAAGTACATTTTCAACTAAATCAGTTGATTTTTCAATGAAAAGGTTAATTAAAAAGCAAATGGTGTATTGGTATAATTGAATTTTTAACCAGAAAGGATACATTTTTTACCAAGAATATTAAACTTCTACCACAAAAGTACAATCTTCAACAAAATACATAGGAAAATTTCTAGATAAATAGTTGAGTTCTCAAACGAAAATAGAAAAGTTAAACTAACTAATTTAAACAAAACAGCTCAATCTGTAACCAGAGAAATTTTTGTTAAGCATGAAGATTAATTTTCTATAAAAAAGCACAAAGTTTTAACTAAACATCTACATTTTGAACCAACGAGTTACAGATCAAGAAGTTAAGTTTTCTAACTAATAATTGAATGTTTAATGCAGAAGAAGAATTTTCAACAAAATTATACAATTTTCAAACAAATGAAAACTGGTATTATTCAAATGATTATAAAAATTGTAAAAAAGGAAGAGAAAACAAATATCAAGGGAAACAACCTTATTCAGAAATTATAAAGGTTTTCAAATACAAAAAATTAGACAAGCATCTAACTGTAGAAAAAATACGAAAAAATGTTGAGACGCAAAAAATATTATTATATATTTTGTAATAAATTTTTTTCCAAAGTCAGATGACACATCTTTATAATAAACGTATCTGCTTCATTTTAATTAAATATACAACAATAGAACGTTGCTATTTTATTAATATTTTTTATTTAATTTTGAAGTTTCATTCATGCGTACTGACAAACAGTTTATAATCATTATTAAATTCAATTATTAGTTTATCTGTAGAGAATCGTTGTTTACTACTACTGCACTGAAATAAAGACTTATTGGATGCGTGAAGCCTACTGGAACTTCGGCCATTTCACCTTGTGTCAGTGCCGTAACAATACCGCTTCCTATGTTTATTTTCACCCTGTACTTTTTTCCTATAGAGTTATATATTCCACCAAAAATACCGTTAGCCTTCAATATTGCAAAAACGTCACCATTAGAAGCTGCTAATACAATTTGTTCTGAAATCGAAATGGGCCCAAAGACATTTCTTCTTTCTGATTGTACAACTAGGGAATCGGGATTAAAATCGTATATTCGAAATTCAAATCGCCGGTAACGATTAACGAGGGGAATAAGCCGAATAAGTCCAAGTTGTCCAAGACCATATCCAAGTATCTGACAATCAGGAGTTCTCGTAAAAGGAAGCCTAGCAGGATGAGACCTGAACCTAGCACCTCCACTTTTCCTGGCAAGAGAAAGCCTGACAGGAGGAGACCGAGACCTGACACGTATAGGAGGCTCGGCATTGGCAGAAGAATAAGGTATGCGACGATAAGAAGAAGGTTGGGAAAGACTGAGTTCTAGGTTGAGACTACCATGCGGTTCACCATTAGGGTCTGACTCGGACTGTAAACTGAATTCTGAAAAAGAGAAGTACCACAAAATTATTTCAATAAAACTATTTTGTACAGAAAGTAGTGCGCTTTTTACACACATGAGGCAAAAATTTTTGGGCGACAGATGAGATGAGACAAATACATCTGAAACCAATCAATTGGGTTGTTTACAAAATATTTGATAATTCTAAAATTTTTTTAATCGCCCTAAATAATATATGAAAACAAAATCCTAACATATCATTCTAAACATATCATTCTCTGATTCGTTGCAAGTTAATCGAAAAAAAACATTCGGTCCAACCAATTCAACAACTTGCGGAATTTTTCGCTGACCTAGAGTCTGCATTTCCACGTACGCAGATGGCAATTGAGATAGAACGTTTAAAAAAATTTATATATATAACATATATAAATAAAATATAAAAAATGAAATATATATATATATATATAAAATATATAAACATTATCATGTTTACCTATAAAATGGAAAATAATAGCAAAGAATAAGAGCAAGGTATAAACAATCTTCATTTTTTTAGTGAAAAGGCAGACTGTAGTTAACAGTGTAACTAATAAGGACTCCGTTTTATTTGTGTCTCAAGCCTATTCTTTTGATATTATCTTTAGAGATAAGCTTAAGAGGCTAATGTCGCACGAGATTTTATTTATATTTCACTAATTAGGTTTTAGATAACAATTTTTATTAAGTTTCTTGAAAATGACGTCACATTTTATATAATCTGGTGTACGTCTTGTATCCCGATTTAAAGTCTCGTCATGTTAATATAAATTCTATACAATATGTATATTTTAGTACATACATTTATCAACATTCCTTTTTTTATTATTTATAAGACGAATTAAAAAATTATACTTTTAAGAAAAAAGACCAATTTATTTGTAACCTTTATCTTTGAAAGTCAATTTAAAATACTAGATACAACCTGTAAACATTGCGTAAACAAACCTTTTTAGATTCTAATAGGCAAACAATTTGTTACTGATATTGCAAGAATTACAAACCAGCAAAACAGGTAGTAAGTTCTCTCAAAAGCTCCTCAAAAATTGAAGCTTTTGAAATGAAAAAATAACAAATGTCTTTTTCCAAAAAAGCCTAATTCGCCTTTGGCTTTTATTCTCGATTGTCAAATATTTAGTTATTTAGAAAAAAAACTTATAGTCGTTAGATGATTCGTGAATGTCCTTATCGATACTGTGACGAGCAAGAAAATTTGCATTGATATTAGAAAACTTAATAATAACTAAAGAAGACAATATCCACGAATGTCCTAAAAAGCTTACCGACTTTACCTGTGTAAATACAAGTGTAACTATTTGACCAAAAACAGGCTTAGGTTATGTTTTTCACTTTATTTCATCTAAAAAATATCATAGGCTTTTCTTTTAATATATTCGAGGTTAAGAAGTAGGAGTTTTATTTATGAAAATAAGTGACGAGTATTTTTTCAGAATATACTGTCATCTCTGGCGTTTTATAACTTTTTATACAGCAATACTTATCTGTTACGCTGTGAACTGTAGTTTTCTCTCAAATTTGAAAAAAAATGAGGATCGTTTATACTCTGGAAACGTTCTTTCCACTGATGAAAATTGTTTTTCTAATACGGAAAAAAGGTAAACTGAATATTTAACGGAAGTGAAAAAGAAATAGTGCTGTTACACTTTAAGATGAATGTATTTCCTGCTCACGTCTAGATACTGAATCAACTCTGTTCTTCATCTGCATATATGGTATTTAAAAAGAAATAGTATTGTAAAACATCACAGTATGACTCTGATGTCCAAAGTCGATGGAAACTCTTTTTCTCTATTTCTATTGTATGAGGTAGACGGAGATGATCCGTTGAAGTTCCAATGACAGCTGACCATATTTTAATAGCACGTAATGATTAGAGACAACTTCTTTCACTTTCCGCATAAGCTGATATTTTTCTTTAAATGTTAAACGCTGCCTTTTGTGTTTTTTCGGAATTTTTGCAATTATTTGTGCATTAGCAAATGTATAAGCGAAACACATCGCAAAACACTGAGATTGAAGATGGTGCAACATGAGGTAACATGATACATTGAGCCAGCTCGACCGTTAGGATACAGCGCCTTTCTGCAACACGCTCCTGTTTTTCCACGCCTCAGTGACTCAGTTAAGCTCTCCACAAATAACAGTTTGTTTGATTTCATTAAAAGTTGTTTATTCTATCATAATTGCTATCTTCCACTAATTTTTCACTAATTGCAATTTTCCACTAGGCTGGTTTAATCCCTATCTGTTAAAAATAGTTTCAAATGAAACAATGTTTCTATGAGCAATTCACGATATTTCAACTGCGATTGACCTGGTACCCCCAGCCGGTTTGTTAATAAAATTTGGTCCGTTCGTCAAATATGTCATTCACCTGTCGACTCAGACCGTCCTCTAAGTGCCACGTCCATATCTCTTCCTGCCAGGTCTCTTCTTGCCAGGACTCTTGATTAGTAGGCACTTGTCCAAAAGCAGTTGTCCAAAAGCTTTTAACGAACTCATTCTTGTCATGTACCTCGTGCTTCGCACTCTATTTTGTTCACAATGTCAAAAGTTATCTGGTATATGGACGAGAACAACGACCCAACAGACGGTGAAGTAAAAACTTTTTTTCTGACGAAGGATTTCTCAAAACGTCGACATTTGATGGATTAAATTTCTACCAAAATGCTTTATTGTTTTTTTAATTAAATTATTGTTTAAGCTGTATATAATCGTGGTCTACAGCTTATATGCAAAAAAACTGATTTCTGGAACGGATGGGGCCAACTAGAACTTCTCCGTTTTTTAGGGTCAACTTTGAAACCTTGCTACTTCGTACGTGTATTTTTACTTTAATCTTTCTTACTTTCTCATTATATATTCCACTTTGAATCATTCTCTTTTATCATTATATTATTTTCTGAAATATTACGAATCTGTCAAAAAAGCATTAGTGTCGAACATTGTAATAATTGAGGTCGAACTCCATAGTCCGAGTTTCAGGTTTGCTCCATCTGAATCCGTACACTTCCCTTTAATAGCCCACGCATTCTGGAATTCCCTTTAATAAGCACAGACCAAACGAGCAATTACTGTGGACAAACATAAATATATTTTCGCATAATATAGAAATTAGGGTAAAATGTGAAATTGTGGGTGAAATCAGAAAAATTGTTGTTTTCAGAGAACTTACAAATGTCTTTCAAATAATAATAGATATATTATATTATAATACTTATTAATGGAGTTAGCAACAATACCAGGGTATAAAAGATCCTAATATTTTCCAAATAGGAAAAAAAGTATAGTCTACAGTATACTCCATTAGTATTTTGTTCCTTTGTTAGAGTAAATAGTGCTTTAAGCGGGTTCTTCCGAGACGATTATTAGAAATTATTCACATCCGATAAGTCCGAAATTCCTGGAATTTTTCGCCCCTACAGCCCTGAAGTTAGAAAGTTATTGGACTTGTACTGTATATGTTTTTTGCACTATTTACAAGTCGTAAATATTTTTTAACAGAATTAACCTTCAAAAATGAAGGTTTAGAAAAAAGTTGACTTTCTTTCAAAAAGGACACGTTTTTCAATTCATTTTAAGTATAAATTATAATTTAGATAAAAATTATATAATACGCAGGTCTTGGTCGTAAGTACTTTCATCCAGATTGCTTAAACATTTTAATTTTGAGCAGGATTTCGGGGCTTCTAGAATAATAAATATTTTGTCTTAAAAATTTGGAAAATGATCGCGAACATGCTAACGGACGTCCCCGTACACTTTTTTTTGTAAAAAAATTGTCGGTACCGGCAAAAAAAATTACCGGTACCGACAATTTTTGTTTTACCGGTTTTTTAAAAAAGCATATTTTAAAGATAGAGTCTAGAGTGTGGGAAGAAGATATTAAACAAATATTTTTCACAAATGAGTTTACTGCTACTGTTCGATCCTCAATATTGGCCATCTTGCTAGTTTGGTTTCCAGACCACAGCCTTGGAAAATTGTTATTTCTGTGACTAGTCAGTTGGAAAAGGGTAAGTATTTTGATCAATATTATTTCTGTGAACAGCCACAGGAGTGCCTTCCAGTCCCCCTCCGCATGAGATGTTGAAGAAAAATTATAAAAATTTGAATTCCATGAATTCCTTGGATTCCGTGAATACCATGAATTCTTTAAAGGTGGAGTCTACATGCGACTTGAAATTATTTCTTTTATCAGTCATTAGGATACCATTCCGCCCTTACGTGGCGTTGGAAAAGTGGTAGGGGTGCGACCTTATATTGTGTCTGTGATCAGCGACAGGGGTGCCTGTCCGCCCTTGCGTGGCGTTGAAAAAGGAGTAGTGGTGCGACCTTAAATTATTTCTTTAACCAGTCACTAGTGTGGTTTCCCGCCCCACGTAGCCACGGGACAAGAGGTAGGAGTGCGACCTAACATTATTTCTTTGACCAGTCACAGGGGTGCTTACCTGCCCCCTCGAGACGTTGGAAAAGGGGTACGGGTGAAACTTTACATTATTTCTTTGACCAGTCATACGGGTGCCTGGCCGCCCCCACGTAGCGTTGGAAGAGGGGTAGGGATGCGACCTTTCATTATTTCTGCGAACAGTCAAAGAAGTGCCTACCTACCCCCACGAGGCGTTGGAAAAGGGGTGGGGATGCGCCCTTAATTTATTTCTACGACTAGGCACAGGGGTGCTTTTCCGCCCCCACGAGACATCAATAGTAATCCTTAAGTCGAAAATCGACGATAAAGTGTGATTTATACTTAGGCTCTAGACTCAAGAAAAAAAAATTTGGTGAAAAAATATGTTAAAATCTGTTACCGAAATCGAGAAAAAGTTTAACTACATTTTTTTCTCGTCAAGATACCCTCATTTATTCTACCGATGGAGATGGACTTGTAAGGAGCCTTGGTAATGAACACCCGCCAGGTAATTCACGTTTATTGATTGACGCAAATAAACTTCGTTTGAAAACTGTTCTCTTGCGCAATGAAATTTAATATCCATCAGTACCCATCGCTCATAGATGTATAATTTTCATTGCACACCTCTGATGTCACTTTCCACTCCTCCTCCCCACATGAAGTAAATAGCACAGCAGGCTAATATTTAAAAAAATCAAAAGGTTTTTATGTTAACATTTCTATTCTAAACAGTACAATTTTCGAGTTTTAGAAATATTTGCACTATAAAACTTTTAGTTTTTGTCATTTCTTATTCATTTTTAAAATATAAAGGGTCCTGGCACACAGAATCATAAATGCAAAACCAGGTAATTGACGTTTATTGATTGACGCAAATAAACTTCGTTTGAAAACTGTTCTCTTGCGCAATGAAATTTAATATCCATCAGTACCCATCGCTCATGCCACCAATAAGAAAAAGCGTTTTGCTTTCATGGAATTGTTGCTTGACAAAATAAATTACAAGTCATATGAATAGCTCATGACAGCAGAGCACGAGACCAGCATTATAATGTAAAAGTTTGGCCAAACCCAAAGACGTTAGAACCAGGAAAACCGAACGTTGCTTAAAAACTGCTGGTTGCTCCTCAAAAAATCTTGTTTCGACCATTCCAAGTGAAGCTCGGAATCGTAAAAAATTTTGTCAAGACGATGGATGAAAAGACAGAATGCTACCGTTTCTTGAAAAGAAAATTCCCTAGGTTTAGTGAAGTTAAAATCAGTTAAAATCGGCTGGACTGTGATTTCAAAACGAGGTTGACTGATTTTAAGAGAAAAACTTCGTTGTCAGTAAGAGCTGTTATAATCAATTTCTTGGGGCGCACGAAATCCAGAAACTACAAGCACCTGGTGAAGACTATGTTCCAGAAATTTAAATTCTTCAGATTTAAATTCTTCATTTTACTTGGACTTCTTACCAGAAAATTTGGGAGCATTTAGTGACGAACATGAAGAAAAATTTCATCTCAAGACATCGCTGAAATCTGAAAAAGGTACCAATGCAAGTAGAATTTGAATGCTTCAGCGGACTACTGCTGGAGTTTCATGACTGATAAACTAAATACTCATGATCGTCGAGCATGCAAGACAAAAATTTTCTAGCCAGTAGCAGTAGCAGATTATAATTATTTTTTCACATGAACTAACAACAAATAATAAAGAAGGTATATTTTAAATTTTTTAAATACTCTTAACTCTATGAATATTGTAAATATTGCAAATGTTGTAGACTTTAATTCAATGAGACACAAGAAACAGTAAAATGATTGATGGAGTATTTTTTTAAATGAATGTTAATAATCATTTTTTACAGCCTATACTCATACTATTTGGGATTTTCCGAATCAAATTTTGACTCAACAAATTTTAAAAACATGACGTGTTGAAAAAACAGAGGCCAGCTTTGGATTCATCAAAGAAAACTACTCTGAAAATAATATATATTATTCCACGAACACATAGGTCATATTTTGTTGGCCAGTGTTATCGTAAAATACAAGCTCATAGATGTATAATTTTCATTGCACGCCTCTGACGTCACTTTCCACTCCTCCCCACATGAGGTAAATAGCACAGCAGGCTAATATTTAAACAAATTAAAAGGTTTTTATGTTAATATTTCTATTCTAAACAGTACAATTTTCGAGTTTTAGAAATATTTGCACTATAAAACTTTTAGTTTTTGTCATTTCTTATTCATTTTTAAAATATAAAGGGTCTCGGCACATAGAAGCATAAGTGCAAAACCAGGAATTTTTCAGCTAGAGAAAAAAATGTCTGTGTTCATCGCGTGTAATGAAAAAAAAAACCCTACGTAGAGATTTTCACACTGATTTATCTCTTTTTTCAAAATTCTGAAATCGCCATCTTTTATCCGCCATCTTCAATTGAAATTTTTCAAATTCTGACTTCATATTCGTAATCAGCGACCCCAAAAACCTCCGAGTAAAAATTTTGAAGTAAATTCACGGAACAGAAAAATACGTACAACAACGAGTTAATGTAAAAAATACAAGAATTTAATATTACATTATATAACATTATTGATTATTAATGAAATAATGAACCATTTAATTATAACAATAGGAAAAAGTAATTATTTACTTGAAGAAAGGATGTGAAAAGATTTGCTTCCCGAGCGTTTTTAAAAGTATTTTTTGACAATAACTTTATTAATAAGTTACTTATCACGGTATTTTCATGAATAAGGTTCTTTTTCACGGCGTTTTCACAAAAAATATTTTTTTCATCGCGTTTTCACGAGTAAAGTTTTTTCTTACGGTGCGGCGTTTCTTCAAAAGTGTTTCTTTTTGCATTGTTTACTGAAATATGTTTTTTCTAATACACGCATGAAATGTTCGATTTTCGACGCATGTATTGCGTACGGGAAGTGATCAATTTCGAAACCGTGGTAAAAAGCAGTTGTAAAAATACTTTTTCTAGCTGCTGCGCTTGCGCTCTTTGAGTAAGATTACTTTTTATTACTGCTATTGTGAGTAGTGAGTGGTTATTGGAAATATACGACGTGATAAGTAACCATAAATTACCGAAAATTTCCGGAAATGTTGTAAAGTTTTAGATATCTGAAATTATCGGTAATTTTCAAATTTTTCATAAATTTCTTAAATTTAGCCAATTTTTCATAAATGTGAAGACATTTTTGAAATTTAGCAAATTATCCATGAATTTTTGGAATTTCTTCCAAAAAGCTTTGGATACACTAAATTTTTATAAATTTTTGGCAATTTACAAATTTAGAAAAAAATTCCAGAATTTTTCGGTAACTTTTGTAATCTTACCATAAATTTCCAAAAAATACCATAAATTTTCAAAAAATTGGTTTTTATTGTTTCTCAAATCGAAAATTTTCGGCATTTGTTGGAAAACATATCGTGTGCTACAGGAGATAAAAGTAGGCAGTTGAAACTTTTGTGAAGTTTACAGTACTTGCCATCGGCTCATCTTCGGGTCGTCTCTGGCTCGTATAGCTAACTTCACACTCGTGTGGAACTGCTTATTTTCCGCAATTGTAGCACAATATACTATTTTATTACGGCCATTCAATGGTGCTTACTGACATATATTTTTGTTTATCACATTTTATAGAGATGAGTTTTTTTCATGGCGTTATGATAATAAGTGTTTGTTTTCACAGCGATATAATTTAGGGTTCATTCTACTAATCACCGGCGATATATCAGTTCGGATTATGCGCTTTGACAACAAGTTTATAATTTTTCGAAACATAATTATTGGTTTAGGTGTAGGGAATCGTCATTTACAACTACTATGCTGAAATACTGTTGAATTGGACGGCAGCGTCCTACTGGAACTGCGTCAATTTCTTCTTGAGTTAACTTCTCAACCTGACCGCTTCCTATGTTTATTTTTACTCGGTACCTTTTTGCTTTAGTTAAATATATTCCATGAAGAATACCGCTAGTCTTTACGAGGGTGGATTGATAAGTTTCCGGCCTGACCAAGAGATGGCGCCACTAGGCCTACCTTGAGGTGGCGTTCTATAGTACCATCCTTAGATAGCT
>NC_046657.1:33221397-33245038 GCF_010883055.1 Belonocnema kinseyi
AGCCTTGGAGGAGATTATGTTGAGAAATAAAAAAAAAAATTCTTAAAAACGTTGTTTTTCTTGGTCAGGCCGGAAACTTATCAATCCACCCTCGTATTGTAGCAAAAACGTCACCGTTAGATGCTGATAATACAATTTATTCTAGGGCTGGAATTGGGCTATAGACATTGCTTGTTTCTATCTGTACAACTGGGAAATCGGGACGAAAAGTAAACCTTCGAAATTCGAAGCGTCGATTAGGATTAGAGCGGGGAATGAGCCGAATAAGTCCAAGTTGTCCAAGTCCATATCCTAGTATCCTACAATCAAGTCTTTTGGCAAGCGAACGCCTGGCAGTAAAAGAACTGGACTTGGCACGAACAGGTGACACCGGCAGGCGAGGAGACTGATGTATGTTACAAGATGACGAAAGCCGCCAACGACCTGGGCGGGGCGAACCCCACGGACACCTGAGCGGACGACCAGACCAATCGTCATTTGGGTTACAGCCGGAATGTAAACTCATTTCTAAAAAAATCAACAATATTTTTTTCAATGAGAATAAGTTTGAAAAGAAAATAGCGCGCTTTTAAAAGCATGCGGTGAAATCTTTGGCAACTGGGAAAAGAAAAATCCGAAGCCAGTAATTTCGCGATTGTCCCTTTATTATTAAATGTGCATTGAGTTGTTTAAGCATTTTTTGATAATCTGTGCACGCTCGCAATTGGCAGGTTGCTAAATTTCGTACGTTTAAATCTCATCATGCATATATGAAAGTGCACCATCTGTGCATGCGTCCAATTGGGAGAGTACCATATGTATTCGCTTAGATTATATCAAGCACAGTTCGAAATTTCCATCGGCCATCATGCCACGTAAACCGTTGGGACATCAGATTAAATTCATACTCATGTTGGAAAAATAAAAATAGATTTTGAAGAAATATCAATTAGGATAGAAATAGAATTAAATTGGATGATTTTTTGAATGCGGAAAGTCGGAAAATATTTAAAAAATGACTGTAGGTGTATAACATAATTATATTTACCTATACAATTAAAAATAACCTTCATGAATAAAAGCAAAGTATAAACGCTCATCTTTTCCAATTAGAGGACAAACTGTAGTGAATACTGTAATAATAAATATTCCGTTCTTTCGTCTAAGTAGATATTGTACGAAATTTGAGCGATTCAGATGTTTTCGACTCGACACTCGATTCGACACTGAGCTAGTCAAAGAATTTCGTATGGTAAACAAAAGCGCGCACACACACATTCACACACATTAAAAACACGCCAGAAATAGACTAAATAACACGCCTGCGAAAAAATCTGTTCCTGGAAATACGACAGTTCGACCACGTCGCACCAAGACGCATGAGAAGGCCGGAGATGGGTACTTTAGAAGTCCCAAAAACCTGGGAAGGAATATGTTTATGACGAAATCCTTTTAGTGGCATATTTTTAGATACATACAGATTCAAAAAATGCAAAAAAAGGATTTTTTGAAACCTGAAGTGTAGAACCTCCCCTTAACAAATAATTATCTGAAGTATTTGTGCTTTCAAAATAAACGTTAATGTTAAATTTTGTAAGTGAATTCCTTGACCGTTCAGATATACACTGAGTATAAGGCAAGATAAAATTTAAATGAAATATATTGTAAGTATCACTCCTTTCGTTTCTTTTATTAGTTTTACTATTGTTATTGTAAATCTCATGAATGCTTTCTGTCATAATGTCGTTAGCTAATTCAAGCGAATAGTCATTATGTATAAAAGTTTTTTTAAATTGATTTATATTTTCTTTCCTGAATTGAATATCTCTTAATAGAACACATCTAGTACATACAATCGCGACCTTCGATTTCTGCATTCGGCAGAAGTCAAAAGCAATCTGCGCTCTACTACATCACGTGCGGTGTCCCGTTTTGCTCCTGCCTATTTTGTACACAAAGTACTTTTTCCCAAATGAATCCCTAAAAGCCCGATGTTAATAGCAACAAAAACGCCTCGGCGAAAGAGAAGGGCTATTAAGTACACAAAGGAAATGCGCTGGAGAAATTTCAATTGAACAAACATTTGTATCACTTGCGAGTAGTTGAAAAACAATCCAAATTATAACTGTGCACAAAAACTATCTATGCGTCTCCTAACTTAAAAAATAACAACAAAATTAGAACAAATTAACATGGGAAATTTCAAAAACGACTCTTAACGAAGTTTCCACAATTTCCAGCAGATGGCGTATCATCGTCATGAACGTTGTCCCGTTTTTCCCCATCTGTCTACACCACTATTCGATTGACGTACTTGGAATTAGATTCAGGAAGATCGACCATCGTGAGACGCCCAGCAGACGTGATAGCTTCATAATGTTAATGGAATTGCTTTCTTTTTTTCAACATTTTCATTTAAAAAATAGTTAAAATGCACTAAATAATAACATAATACTTCAGTAATCTAACACAAAATCGCAAATTAATTCACGTAAGGACTAATCCCTACGTGTATTTAGCTACATAAACGTTTTTTTTTATGATTGTTTATAACCAGCAGTCCCTATTCAGAGGCTCTCTGCTCTCAACCTTAAGACATAAACTCAAAATTCACTTCAATCCTCGAACTTAGTCGATCTGTTAGTTCGAAAAGTAGAAAAGGCCTTGATGTCCTGAAACGTCCTAAATTTCAGGTGTCCTCTGATGCCCTGCAAACGCACAAAAATTGTATCTTCCAGTTATTCAAGCCCAAATATATATGAAAAACGTAAACAAGATTCATTTTGAGCATAAAGAAGGCTATATAGGCTATTCCGAAATTTCGTTTTGAGATTAGAATAAAACCCTAACTCAGAGAGCACAAACTAACCCTGAATTCAGATTCAACTACGTCATAAAGTTACTATTGTCGTATGCGTCCAAATATCGAGGTTGTTTTACGTTTTCGAACTAAAGGATTGAGTATGCTCGCGGATTGAGGTAATTTTTGAGGTTATGTTCGACTTTTTTTAGTTTAGGCGTGATTTGTGACAGAAAGGGAAACGAGAGAAGACAGGATCAATCAAAGTCACCTGAAAAATAATGAATATTTGGCCATTGGTTATATTATAATAACAAAACAGGCTACTTTGGCAATTTTGGGAGGGTATAGATTGAGGTTAGGAAGAACTTAGACCTTTCCGAGAAATAGAGCACCGGATACACATTCAGCGACCTAAAAACATAAGATAACTTCGTTTAGGCTTATTTGGAGCACGCATTAATCAGAATTTAACTCAAACCCAGTAAACCAAAAACCTGCAAAAATGTGGTCGAGTTACATTTTCTATGAACGATAAGGGCTATTTTAACTATTTTTTGGTATTTTTTGAGGTTAGAAATAAATCCTGACCTGATAAGGCCGAAAGGTGACCGAATTCTGATTCAGGGACCTAAAAAACAGAAGACCAACATAGTCTGATCATATATTTTATATTTGTAGATGATTCATCTTTTTGGCCTAAAAATCCAACATATTTCACCTTTTTAATTAAAAATAAAGTTTTATGTTATAAATTCATATTTTTGACTGAAAACGAAACTATTTGGGTATAAATTTCAATTGTTTTTGAACGGATGTCCACGCTTTGTGACCTCCTGAAGCCAAAAATGAAGTAAAAAGCTCAAAAAAAGAATGAATATACTTTTGGAAATCCCTACATGATTATCATGAAAACTTGTACGGTTCTTTTAAATAATCGAAATTTTAAATTTTGATCTCACAAGAAATAATGGAAAATAAAAAATTCCATTTTGTGTTCAAAATAAGCAAGATACGACGCAAGATAAACAAACAATAATTGTAATCCCAAAAAATATCTGCAAACTCGTTACAAACACTTCTTGATAGGAAGTGTAGTTTTTGTTTTCCTCGTGAAAAATTACATTGAAAACCAAAATAATTAAACAAGCGAAAAAAGGTCTTAAAGAGCAATTCTAGCCAAAACACGCTGAGATACCTGAAAAATCTACAAGAAAATTTGTACACTCTCAGCAACAAAAATAATATCTTCACGAAATAACTTTTTAATTGTTCAGTCTGTAAATAAGCTGAAGAAACTGCGCGAAAACTATACTCTAACTCATATAACAATTACATACACACCGGGTCTGTTCATGACGGTGACATCTGCTAAGTAAAGTAAAATGTTAGGTTACTTATCATTCAGAAGCATCGTAACTTTTTCTGATCGAGTGTTTTAGGAATAATATAATAAGTATAGACAGTAGTATAATAAGAAGAATATGAATTTTATGTAATTTCTAATAAAGTAAATAGTGTATTCAAAATGGTGGATACAAAATGGCGTATGAATTTTGTATTTTAATGAATCTTTTTAGGACAAAATGTCTCTTTTAGGGTGTTATAAGACTGTGTACCATGAATGCGATATTTTTTTTACGAGAAATAAACTGTTAATACAGAACAGTGAAAAATTGTGATAAATACACATAATGCAATAGTACACATAATGCAATACACATAATGCAATAGTAAATCAATTTATTCATCGAACTGTCTGAATAGTTTAAAACCAACAAAATACAATAGAAGGAAATACAATTTAATCACTTTCATCTTCAGTGTCCCTGCAGACTGCTTCCTCTGCCGATGAAGCTAGCACATTTGTGATTTCGAGCGAAGGTTTTTTGAACAATTCGATTTCTTCAGGCGACAATGATCTCATTTTTTTGACTGCAGTTTCCGCAGGCTTGAAATAAGAGGATCAGATTTGATTAACATTCTACGAAAAACGTCCTTCATAATTTTTTCTCTGCTACATTTTCGACTGAAATCCTGGCGGAACTTTTTGATAAATTTATTACAAGATTCCTGGGCCTCTTCAGATACCTGTGGCATACTAAAGGATTGTTTTAAGTGTAACATATGTGGAACCGCACAGTAGGGATTTTACCAGATGTGCACATATTGATTTCAGTGTGCATGTTTAGAAATACACCATGTGTGTATGTTCACAGTTGCGAAATAACCATACCCAGTAGGCACAAAGTGTGGCGACGTATTTACGACATCGTTACGACATCTTTACCCCAACTTTACGACATCCTATGTCGATGTCGTTAAGATGTCTTTACGATATCGCAAAGACAGCGGAACGACATAAACATAGGATGTCATAAAGTTGTCGTAAATATGTCGTAACGATGTCGTAAAGTCGTCGCCAAATTTTGTGCCATTGGGTATGTGCACGTCTACATTTTATCGCGCAGAGTTGGAACCGTATAATCTTTCCACGTGCTCAGATTCACCAAGCCAGGGCTTCTGATTATCAACGAATTAGGTTAGAGTGTAATAAGCTAGCATAAAATTGGAGAACTTGGTCTTGTTCAGCTTGTTCGCTATAACAGTATGTACAGGTGACTTGAATTTCTATAATACACTTTTTTGAGGAAATTCTAATAGCCCCACCCGTTCAAGAAATCAGTATTTTAGCGTAGTAGCTGTAAATTGCGATTGTCGACAGCTGAAACAATTATAAAATTAAAAAAAAATAATAATCAAGCTTTTCTTGAAAGCGCATGATGCAGAATAATGCCTGAGACATGGTTGGGGGGAAATCCAACTCTTTGCCATCAAGGACGTCGTGCAATCGACATCGATGAAAATCTAAAACTTCATATCTAAATTCAAAATACTAAACAAAAAAATTTTAATTGGACAAGTTTGTTTAAAATTTAACTACGACCAAAAGTCCACTTTTGGGATGTCGTGTTGCTAATTTGAGAGCAGAAAAAATGGTTTAAAAACAGTTACTTATTTTCAAGGAAATAGATTTGTCAGTTGACAACCTCAATGAGACGCTGATTACAAATGGAAAAAGTATAAGAAAGAATTGTTCCAAAAAAGTGTACCAATTATGCGAAATCGTCCAAAAATGTTGAGCTTACAATTTCACAGGTCTTGCTAATCGTTTTTCAGTACAGATTGGAAGTCGAAGTTGCAATTTAAAAAAAAAAAAACGAGAATGAAAAATTTTTGACGCAAAGAAATTTCTTCGCTGTTAGAAAATAAAAATTGTATGTGACATTATCGCTCGGAGATAGACGATTATTCGGTGCAAGAAGTATAAAAAAAAGAATTTTGTAAAAAATAAACGGTAAAATTTGTAAAAGATTTTTAAAAACTATGTTTATTACAACGTACATTTGCTTTTCTTAGGATTTTTTATGCAATAAACCCGTTTTCAGAAAAGTATTCGTTATCTAGTTTTGTACTAACACCTTGCAATTACATCTCATGGTTCTCTTAAAAGAAATTTATAATTTGGAAAAGGTGTGGAAGACACTTGAAAAATATGATTATGAATGTTGCAAATTGGGTTAAAATTGGCCACTATTCTACCAATATTTTAAAATTAAATCTCACGATACCTGTATTGATCAGGGATACGAATTTTCTAAATGGAAACAGACGGGGCATTGCACAAATGATGCCTGGAAAGTAATCCTAAATCTATACATAATTATTTATTTCGGTTCGGTTTTGATTCCTCTAGAAATTAATCGCAGCGCCTATGGAAAAGCTACCGAACGCGTCCTCGGGTTGCGGATAGAGGGTGCCTGTATCGAGGCTTTCGATTGAATATGGTTACAAAAATGAATAGGCAGTCGCGGGAAATTGTCCAAGGGTGGTCCCGAAGGAATTAACCCCCAAACGGAGGTGTGAAAACCGTGCCTAAAGCTGAATGGCACCTGAGAGGGGTGTCTAAAACGTTGACTCTGGGATAGCGGGTGGCCTCTCAGAGTACACAGCCTTATCCTTGCATTGCGGGGCTCTACAAGGATGGACGAACCGCGAACAGAACGCGCAGGGCTCCCAACCATGGGTCGGCCAACAATGTCGACCACTCTAAAGCTGGGGGAGCTAATGAAGATAGATTCAATGCGATGGATCGAGGGAATTTCTGGACCTTTAGGTGGACGGAGCCACTAAATCGCGGCTTTGCTAGAGTGCTACGATACGAGTGAGGCCCCTGAACGGAGTTACATGGCACGACTGCATGCTCTGTGGTGCGAGAAACGTCCGAAGCTATCCTACTTTTCGCATCAACATCTGCGAAACCATGCCAAGGTACTACAAAAAAGGGGCTATGTAAGCGGAACGCCTACTCTACCACAGCCAGAACAAGCCGTCAACAAAGAAAGAAAGGCGACCCTAAGACCAACCGCGGGCAGACGACCAATAGAGGAAGAGCGATGCTTTATGCCCCGAAGAAATATCAACACACAGGTTTCTCTCCAGCCTGCAGATCTGGCAGAAATGGATGACGAGCTTCGTGGACGATTTTCCGAAGAATTCGACCTCGGGACTATCAATTATTGCATGCATAATCCAGTGAGAGCCTTCGCCGATGCGAATCGTAAAAGAAAACCAACGGTTGATCATAAGACGCTGAGAGAAGCCTTCACGGAGAGGGAGGTGGGTCAGAGAAAATCAACCAGAGGAGGTCGAAGTATTTTGAAGAGAAGTCCACAAAGTGCAGCATAGACTAGACGAAGACTCAGATAACTAAAACTGCTTCAAGGAGCTGTGTCATGCCCTCATAACACCTGATGAAGAATGCGCACCCATCACTACCGAGAAGGTGAAATAACTGTTTAGAGGGATGAAGAACTATTCCGCTCCGAGACCAGATGGTATCAAGACCTTCTGATTATAGGATTATTCGGGCAATTGAACCTGTGAGGCAAGAAATGTATAAACAACCCGGCTCAAAGAAGGGCGTAGTAGGATGTCGGGAAAACCTGCTCATCGATAGATGTGTCTGCAAAGATGTAGCATACCACCAGCGTGATCAACTTATTAACTAATTGAAAAGAAAACTTAAACCTAAATCAGCCGAACAAGTATAATGGCCGCGATTGCTGACTAAATTGCGTAAAAAATTGTTAAAGTCTGTCGCATTGGTGTCGAAAAAATTGAAACTCTTGTTGAACTTTTTATTTATAGCGTTCGCTTCTTGACACATCCTTGATGATGTCGAATTCGCTCCATACTTTGTGCGATGATGAGGTCCATGGAAGAGTGTTTTTGATCGAAGAGATTTCACGGATGCATTTAATTTAATTTCAGAAAGTAAACTAGGACAGTCAGTGGAATTATTTAGTATATTGTGCAAGAATCGTAAATCAGCAAAAAGGAATCTAGTACAGATTTTAGGGATATTAAGTAACGCTCTAATCCCATCATAGTCGTGGTTCTTTGTCTAATTTGCCGACGTCATTAACATGTAGGAGGAACAAGAGAGGTCCCAGATGCCAGCCTTGTGGTACACCAGATGAGGCGAGAAACACTTCAGCGAGTTTTCCATAAAGATGCATTTATTGGAATCTACCATCCAAATAGCTAGAAAACAATGATAGTAAGTTAGAAGTAATCCCAAAAGCTCTGAGCTTTGCCACTAGAATGCCGTGGTCAACTGTGTCAAACGCTTTCGAAAAATCAGTATAAACTGCGTCGACTTGAGAGCCTAAGTCAAGCTTCTGTGATCAATAATGCGTGCAGATACAAAGATTAGTTACTGTAGATTTTTTTCTCATAACATCGTGCTGCTCCTCAAAAATAGTGTTACTAGAAGCAAGGTAAAGATGGTCAAAAATAATACTCTCAAAAACTTTAGCCAAGGAATTCAGTATAGTTATTGGTCTGTAGTTTTTAACACCCTTACGGTTACCTTATTTAAAGATGGGAACAACTATGCCCTCTTCCACTTGTGAGGGAAGTAAGCCTTACAGATTGCGAAGTTAAAAATTAGGTGTAGTGGAGTAATAAACGCGGAACGACACGAGTTCAGAAGAGAGGGGGGTAAACCATCAGGCTCAGCCGCTTTATTCTGATCTAATTTAGAAAGCTTTCACATAATTTCATTTTTACTAATTGTTAAATTGCAGAGTTCTATAAAGTCATTTGGCTTAAAGTGGACATCGCTAGAGATCGGTTCTTTATAAACAGACTTAACATCATTAGAAAAAAGTTCAGATATATTCTCACTAGTGTTCGCGTGTTTGCTGTTAAAGAACATTTTTCTAGGCAAGTTATTATCGTTTCTGATAGCATGTTTGTAATTCCAAAAAGATTTAGAATTAGATATAATGGTACTTTGAGTATTCGCAAGAAAGGATTTACAACATGTATCCGAAAGCTTCTTAGATTGCGTTCAAAGATTTGAAAATTGTTGGTAATCATTCAGATTGCGAGATTGTTTGTAATTAGCGTGAGAAATTTTCTTGGCAACAATACAATGTTTTAAATTAATGTCGAACCAAGGGGGTAAGTAAAAATATAAGTATAAAGTGTGTCTATACGCTCATCCGCAGAAGATGAAGCAAGGAGGTAGTCCCAGTCCACTATATGAATAAAATGACTAATTGCCGCAGTGTGCGCTTTTATATAATTAAATAGAACAAAGTTAGGTGTGAGGTGGTTTAAACAACTAGCTACAAAGGCCCCTCTAAGATCAAATGTCTGGGGAGGGTGATAGTTATCTGTGGGTAATAATGGAATGAACTACTACGTGTGAGGTGTCAAGAATATTCTTGGTAAAGAATAAGTCCAACAAAGGCACGTGCACATTGCAGTTGATGTTCGATTGCGAAATATGTAAGTAATCAAGGACATCGGATACAGTAGACGAAATGTCAATGCAGAGATGTGACGAACCAGGTTTCGGAATACAGCTGGGACCTTGTTCGGAGTTTAAGTTCCACATTGCATAGGGCATGTTAAAATCACCAAAAATATAAACGGTTGCATCCAGAAATGAGCATAGAAACTCCTCACATATAGTACTAAAATCAATATACCTTTGTAAGTTAGAATTAGGAGGAATGTAAAAAATGCCAATTATGTGGCTTTTAGAGTTGGTAAAGAACCTCATGAACACATGTTCAACTGTATTAACATTAGTGGTGATTTCTACACCCTGAGGCAGTGTTCGGATGCAATTATTACCCCACCAACCATGCGTTGTCGCTAATCAAAACGTTTCTATCGCGCCTAAATATATCGTAGCCTAGGAAACCAAACTCAGCATCATCAATATTAGTATGGAGCTATGTTTCAGACAAAATTATGAAGTTGTAAAAACTCAACGGAATAGCTTGACTCAGCGAATTTAAGTTAAGTGGATATTTTAACAATGACTAAAACATGTTTTTGCCATAAATAAAATTTTTATGACTGCTGCTTACTTTTTCCTGTTTACTAAAGTAATATATTTCTGTCGACGTTATCTATTATGCTCAGCAGTCGGAAGACTTCCCCTGTCATTATTTTGACATTCACCAAATCCTAAGAAAGTAACTAAAATATAAATACTTAATTTTTAAAAATTGTATTTCATTCATAATTTGAATAAATTTATTTGTTTGTATTTAAATATCAGCTCATTTAAGTTGTTCATAGTGTAGATAAAGTATGATTTAAAAATTTCTACATAACGTATATCATTCTTACTTGTTGAGTGATATTCTACTTATATATTTTCAGATTATAGAAAGCATATATATTTACCTTATCACTGTTTATAATATGTTTATAACAGTAGTTCTCTAAATAGTGACGCTATTTTCTGGTTTCCTATTTGCTTCCTGTAAAAATAGAGATTATTATCCTACTTTTACAATCAAAACTTTTAAAGGTTTTTGAAATTCATTAATATCAGGTTATCTTTTTTCAATTTGTTAAATAATATAGTTATGCGCGTCTCGCATAGAGCGATAATCTTTTATTAGCATATAAAAAACTCTGGCGCAGGCGGCGTTTAGTCATTCAATAGTTAACTATCTACAAATTGGATTAACCAGAGTGGGTAAATTACGTGGACAAAAATGGACCTGTCTTTCCGCGGCATCTCTGTAGGGCAGAGAAACTAAGCAGCATCCATCCATTAGTGCACATGTATATGCATATGCTGCTCTTATGTGCACCAGTGTCAGGGATGCTATTTTTATATTTTAATAAATACGGCTGGCTGAAATATAATCGGGTGGCTTAGTAAAGCTTTATAATAAAAAGGAGGTGTTTCCTGTTTCAATCGTGTGCAAACTACGAATCTTGCTGACGTTTCTTGAATATTGCAGTTTAGTTCTCTTCAGGTCAAACCTGTAGCAGTGAATCTGAGAAGTAAGTGTAGCTAAGTCCTGAATAAGTGCACTGCAATATTCACGAAGCGTCGGCAAGATGCGTGGTTTTACAGACGATTGACACCAAAAACACTTGATTTTTGTTATAATGAATCATCGTCAAAGCATTAAATCTATTTGTAAAGCTTTGTTTCCCGTTCTTTCAACTCACGGAAATCCTACTCAGCAGTATGGCTGCAGTGTATGCGGCCATTGCTGCCTCTGCACCCCGCAACCTGATTTAAAAATTGAAATAACGCCATCTCTGTCGGGCAGTGAACTATTTTTGTACCCCTCTCTTCCTCTTGACCAGCGCGCTATAGTTCGTGATGGATCCGTTTTGTCCTATGGGAGTTGACCTACCCTGGTCTTAACTAAATAATATACTTTAGAGTAAGAAAGACAGAGCGAGAAGTGACATCAGCCATTCCCTCAGCGAAGCGACAGAGCGAGTAGAGATGAGAAATACGAGTACAGCGTCAGCGTGGCTCGACGCGCGCATCTCCCTCCACCAATATCCTACTCTCTCTGCGCGAATCCCTCCCAAGACGCACGCAAATTCCGCTATGAAACGGCTCGCACTGGCTCAGAACGTCACTTATTTCAGAGCTAGTAACCAGCATCCTTACAAAACCTACAAGTGAAAACTAACCCCAGGAACCTGCAGTTGGTAAACAACCAAAGGAGTGCGAACGCTAGCAATTACCGCCCCTATCACCAACCGATTTGCACTAACCACTTCTCTTTCTATCTCTCCTAAGAAAATGAACAGCTCGTGCCCAGCTCTAGGTTTCTTGAAAGAAGCATCGCCGACGGTCTTCAGTTTTTTGGTGCTCTCACCTCCCCCTTCTCCCTACCACTAACGGGCCAGTTAGCATTCCAACCCTCTAAGGCGACACACTTATTCCTTCATCCCGTCCTCTCTTTTTTACTAACAACGTTGATCTCCGCTAACCTGTTTCTTTGTAAGAGAAAAGTCAAAATCCAGCGCAATCGCTCAGCTACTTAATTATTCCTTCTTCCTCGCCATCTTTCGTCCAGATCACTTCACCTTCCTTTATCTCTTTCTATCTTATGAGATAGACGTACCAAACCCACCTTTTACCATCAGCAGCATTTCCCCGCTCACTCACTCCTTCTCGCAAGTTACCTCTGCAAATTTCTGTCCTTAACCCTAAGAGGTAGTTCCATCTCACTCTGTCTTAGGAGATAGAAATTAATTGTACGCGAAGGTTATTCTCCTCACAGCTACCACCAAATACTCCAACTATTAGTAATGAGTATAATAATATGACAGCTTACCTTACTTTGCTTGATTTAATTAATTTTCCAGGACGAGTAGTAAAATTATGATCTGGGATAGAAATGAGAAAAAATAAATTTTTAGTTATCTGTATATTCTATTATCAGATTGATATATGTATTTCTTTTTCAATCTATACATTACTTTTTATGATTAATGAGCGTATGAAAATTCACGGAAGAAAATATATATTGAAAAGAAGATATTAAAAACTTTGATATTTAGCCATAATTTATAGATAGTACGGCATAATATCAAATTTCTTCTATTCGACGTATAAGATATTAAAGGGCAATATCTGTTTATATTGGCAGTATGAAACGTGTGACATTAACAGTTGATATTTAAGATATTGAAAAGGCTAAATTTGATCGGTGCAATCTCGTTGGTGTGTGATGTAGCGACAAAAGATTTGTAACCCCGCTATGTCTTTTTATTGAGAATTCGTCGTGTGTGTTGTGGTTTTCCAGATATGTATTGCGTTGAAAGTTTTGGTGGAAAATAAATTTAAAATTTTAGGATGTATAATAATTTTCAAAAGAAAATGAGAACTCAGTTGTAGGCATGTTATATATTACCCTTGCACCGCGTGTTGTCCGTGCCATACGAAAATTGAATAATTGTAGAAAAAGGCGAATGCTTAAGGATTCAGATACCAAAAAGAGAGGACGAAGATAAATAATCCTTTCCCATTTTATAGAAAATGGCATGCTTTACAGGTGATTTTTGCACTATTAAAAATATTTGTTGAATATCTGAGATTCTGCCATTCAATATCATGGATATTATTTTAGAAAATCTTCTTTTTAATATCTATGAATGTCCTAATATGTATTTTCTCCGCGTGTAATTAATTAATATATTTTTTATCCTTCCAAGAAATTTGGAATACCTTCGAATTTAGTCAAAAGTCTGTACAAAAAGCACTGGAACCAATTTCTAGTTGATGCGATGATAGGCTCATTAAAATGTATTTTTAATTTTGAACTTGGCAATTTTTCAAGGGACGACTAAAAAAACTCGAAAAATGAGAGTGCATAAAATTATAAAATTATATTCACGACAGTTTATAATATGACCGCCTTTACAAATTTGCGAAAAATTAGATTATCGAATCATAGAATACCCTAACCAGAAAATCTCCAAATTTAAACAATTTAGAAAACGATTTCTTTTCAAATATTAGTTAATAATTAAAAATTAAAAATATATATTTTTGCCAAAAAAACTTTTTTTAGTATTTTAAAATTTATAAAATAGTTTTTTATTTAAAATAACAATAATTGAAAAAAATATCTTGCCTAATTGAAAATTTCACTTAAAAAATGTCCAGAGTATTTAAAAAAATTACAATTTTCTCAAAAATTTAATTTTTAATTAAAATAAAAATGAAAAAGAAGCTTGGAGATAAATCAGTACTAAATTGTACCACGCAAAGTTTTTTTTTAAGTGTCATTATTTTTGGAGAAAATTTAGCGAGAACTTTTTTTTTCCTTTGAGACGCACGTGTTTTCAAATTTATTTCTTTATACCATTTTTATACAATTATTGTTATTTTTAATTCAAGCAATAATTTGTAAATACTTTGCACATGATTCAAAAATTTCTTTGACACAGATATTTGATCAGTGTGTTTTAACAAATAAATAATATTCATTAAAAAAGAAACTATTTATTAATATTTTTATTTCGAGAATTTCATAGTTCAGAAATTTTCTGAAGAGGATTTTATTATTTCGAAATTTTACAATTTGCTAAGTTATAAACGGTTCAGCGTCCATCCTGAAACGTTAACTTCCAAATTCCTATCTTTAAAAAAATATTTTTTCTGCTTTGCGATACTTTTATAAATTTCACCCTTAAATAACACACCTCCAAAAAATAACGTAGCTGACACTTGGGGTCATTTGGACCCCAACGTTTTTAAACTGTTGTAAAAAGTATAATTTTTTATATTTTCGTTAAGAAGTTTTTTTGGGTATTCTTTAACATCTCTTCTAAAGAATCAATCGGTATAGTAACTTAAATTTTATTTTTAACACTTTGAAAAACAATGAATAATTCAGGGAATTTACGAATTTTTATATTCGTTCAAAAATGTTCTGGGGTACAATGGACCATTTGTGTCATTTTAGGGTTAATATGGTAACTTTCCATAAATAACCGTAAAATTCTATTATTAGAAACCAAAAGTTCCCTACAGGTTTAACGGCGAGTGGGCCGATTGTCGTAAAATGCCAGCTAATAGATGTATAATTTTTATTATTTACTTCTGACGTCACTTTTCACTTCCCAGGAATAGAATAGAAGCGTAGTGCCAAACCCCAAATAAATGACAAAAGAAAGGCTAAAAAAATCAATCAGTTGCAAGGGAACTCTTACCAAAAACCAACGCGTCCTAGAGAACACCGGGCCGGCCAAAAATAAAGCTGCATAACCTTTTCATTTATCTATTCAAATTATTTTAATACATCATCTCTGAGCTTTTATTTAGCACTTTTGAACCTTGAAAAGAATAGACGAAAGGAAGTATTCTTTTTAAAAATAAATGACCAAACTCGGGTATAAACCCACTTCTAAATCAAACTGGTACATAATCTTTTAATCAGATACGAGTTATCTAAAAAAACTACTTAAAAACTAATAATAAGTGTCAGAAGGATTAAAAATTACCGGATAAAAATGGTATTTTATTTTTCCTAACAACTGATTGCCATCAAAGACAATGGTGTCAACATGCAAACGTCGGTCACCTCAAGGTTCAAATTGTCCACCACCAATGGTCTAGATTACAGTTCGGATAATGCGCATTAAGAGAAAACAATTTTAAAAAATTGAATTATTGGTTTAGTTGTAGAGAATCGTGATTTGAAACTACTATGCTAAAATAATTGTGAATTGGACGACTGGGGCCTACTGGAACTGCATCAATTTCTTCTTGAATTAACTCCCTAACCTCACCACTTCCTATGTTTATTTTCGCGCGGTAACATCTTCCACTCAGTTTATATATTCCACCAAAAATATCATTGGTCTTCAATATTGCGAAAACATCACCATTAGACGATGCTAGTACAAGCTGTTCTAGGATTGGCATGGGCGCATAGACATGTTTTTTTTCTAGATACAAAACTGGCGAATCGGGAGGAAAAGTGTATCTTCGAAATTCAAACCGTCGGTAGGGATTAGAGCGGGGAATGAGCCGAATAAGTCCAAGTTGTCCAAATCCATATCCCAGTATCAGACAATCAAGTGTCATAGGAAGCGAATGCCTGACAGGTGGAGACCTGGATCTGGCAGGAACAGGAGACACGGGCTCGGCAGGAGATTGAGGTATGTGACGAGAAGAAGGCCGCCAAGAACTCGGGCGGTGAGGCATTTCTTCATTGGGACTGGAGCCAGAGTGTATACTTAGATCTGAAAAAAGCGACAATATTATTTCATTTAAAATATGTTTGAGAAGACAATAGTGCGCTTTTCAAAACATGTGGTGGAATATTTGGAAAGGGGGAACCGAAAAAATCTGAAACCTGTCATTTCGCGATTGTATCCTTGTTATCTAATGTGCATTAAGTTGTTGAACAATTTTTTTTTTTAATATTCTGCAAATTTCTTGATCTTAATAAATTAGGAAACTTGTCGATCACCTATAATCTGTGCACGCTCACAATTTGGAGGTTTGAATATTAGTACGTTTAAATCTCACCGAGGACAGATGGAAGTGCACCATATGTGCATGCGCCTAGTTGGGAGAGTAATATGTGTATTCTCAAAAGTGTCATCATATACAGCTCGAAATTTACCATCTGCGCATGCACACAGTTGGTTCAATACCTTTTGAGGTAGTCTTAATTTCGACACGCAAACCTAAGAATGTACCATGATGCCACGTAAACATATGGGATACGGCCTAATGGCGCACGTCGAAATTTAAACGTGCATATACGGAGGTTTACATTTAGCCATATATAAATTTGTTTCATGCGCAGACGTGCCCCTACTTTATATAAGATACAAATTTCCGGATGATGTGCAAACATATTGAAATTAAACTCATACTTATTTTTGACAAATTCAAATAGAGATTGCAATAAAAGCAATTCGGATAGAAAAAGGATTACATCTGACAAATTTTTTATAAGGAAACCCGGAAAATGTTTAAAAAATTATTGTAGGTGTATTGCATTATTATATTTACCTATACAATTATAAACAATCGCCAAGAATAAAGTCAGAGTATCAACGCTCCTCATCTCTTCCAATTAGAGTAGAAACTGTAGTAAAAAGTGTAATAATAATTGTTTTATTCCATAATTTAAGTAACTGGTGTCTCAAGCCTATCGTTCTACTGAGATTATTTTAAGATGTTAATATCGTACGAAATTCTGTTTATACTTCATTATTTTATTGCAAGGTAATAAAACTTCAAGGCGAGTTTTGGAGATCATCAATTTTCTGGGATATTTCGCTAATTTATTAGATAATATTACATTTTATCTTACTTTGATTTATTTAATTTCGTTTCGCGATCTGTAACTCTTTAATTGAAAAAATAGAAGATGTTATCTTCAACAGTTTTTTTTAGGTGTTTCCACACATTTGGTGGTCAAAGTTTTTGAAAAAAACAGGCCGAGACCCTCAGCCTGAATTTTAACATCACAAGTGAAGAAAGTGCATTGCTTCATCATCTAGATTCTTCTTTTCTAAAAGTCGAAGTAAAGAAAGCAGAGGTTGAAAAATTCCGTCAGGAGCTACTTGACGAGAAAATGTACGGAAACTTTTACAAAAATGTGGAAGAACAGTCCTTGTAATAAGAGCAAACTTTTTCTTTTCTCAAATGATCAGGGCTTAATTAAGGTACAGTGGATTTCGTTTTCGCCTACCAGGATGTTTTTATTTCCAATAATGATTTATAAAGTTTTGAAAGCCTAATAGTCGTCGATACCATCGCTGGAAATGATTCTTCTTTCTGGGAAGAAAGTCGTAACAAAAAACAAACAAGTCATGAAGCTGTACAAATGGGTCACTATAATTATTGTATATCAATTTCTTGTAAGTAGCTTCGAACTCAGGATATTTTTTCGCTTACTCGAATAAATTAATTTTAAAGCATTAGCCATTTTATCCTAACGAATGAAATACAACTTAAAGATTATCGAACACTTTAATTATTCAACACGATTTTTTTACTCTATATTTCCAAAGATAAAATGTCACTACATATTATATTCTATCTTTCTGTAAATCATTTCGTTCTAGTAGTGCATTCAATTGTATTTATATCCAGAAAATTTGGCAGGAGGAGCCTGTCTATTTACAGGAAGATCATGAGCAGACCTCAATGACTTCTTCCGGTCGAACCATTACCCAAATTAATTTGATCACAGCAAAGGCGCTTCTGCTGTTTTAAAGAGGGGTATGGCTGCGAGGCACACAGGTATCTCGCTAATCCAGGAACCCTGGATAGTTCGAGATACCATTAGGCTTTGAGGAAGGGGCTTTTTTTGTTACAAGGATCCCAAGGCGGCCAATTCAAGGGCTTGCATACTGGCTAGGGAAGTCAACGTCGTCCCGCTGCTCGAGGTATGCTCCAGAGCCGTGATGTCGAGAGTCACGGATTTCAAAGGAATAGGAAGGCTAATCATGGGATCGGCTGACTCTTCATATGACACCGATACCAATCCACTAGTGGAGGTACATCTACCGGTGGAATGCTGCAAGGTAAGGTGTTTTCCTCTTCTGCTAGGTTGTGATGCTTATTCCCACCATGCTTTGTGGGGCAGCACGTACATTAACTCAAGAGGTAACGATCTAGTGTAATATTTTATCACCACTGATTTAGATATCCTTAATACGGGGAATACCCCAACGGAAGAAAAAAAGAGGATAAAATAAAGGAGATGGAAGAAGTTATTAGGTTATGGAAAGAAAAGGCGGAAAAAAGGCTTGAAAAGGTGGAGGACAGGTCGGGAATGGAAGTAGTTGACAGGGGAGGGAGAAGCAAGGTATTTGGGAGAAGGAGGAGATCATAATGGAAGAGAAAGTGAGAGAGCGTAGGAATGAAAAGCAGGAGAGAGTGGAATAGGAAATGATAAGTGCAGTGGAGTTGAGGATGGAGAGAAGAGAGAAGTCAGATACGGGAAATAATATAGTAATAAGAAGATTGACGCTTAAAAGCGGGGAAAAAAGGGAGGGGGTGGAAGCGCTTCTACAGAGCATAGGGTGGGTTAAAGGCAAGGAAAGAGATATGCAGAGAATGCTAAATGACAGGACTATATTTCGTGGGATGTAGGGGGGTGGAAGTAAAGGAGGTTGGAGGAGTGTGAAAGGTGCTGTGCTGGAACTGAGAATTGTACTGAGAAGGATAGCGAGGAAGGAAGGTATATGAGTTGATTCGATTTAGTAAGAGGTAGAGAGAGAAGGAGGAGAACGAAAGAGATAAAGTGGAATAGGGTTTGAGAGGCAGTCAGTGGGAGAAGAAAAGGATAGATAGAGAATAGTAAGAATTAGCCTGGTATATGTTTAATTTTTTGTATTTGAAAATATTAAAAATAGTATCTGGATACGGTTCTTTCTCTTGATATTTGTTTTCTCTCATTTTTTCACAATTTCTAATAATAAGTAAATATAAAAATTTCTTAATTGCCCTTATAGCGTTGAGTACGTTTCCGGACGAAAATTTCACATGGTTTTAAATTTTGTTTATCAGCTTTCTATTACTTTGTTTCGTTAAAAATTTGATTGTTTGGTTGAAAATTTAATTATTTTGTTGAAAATGCAACTGCTGTTTTGAAAATTCATATATGAGATAAAAATTTACCTTTTTGAACTTTAATTCGTTAGAGGAAAATTAAGGTGCTTCATTAAAAATTCGACGTATTTGGTAGAAAATTAATCTTCATGCTTAAAAAAAAGTTTTTTAAGTACATATTTGGCTGTTTTTTCAAATTAGGCTTTTTTATTTAAGATTTAATTTTTTGGAACTGAATATGTAACGATTCTATTTTTGTTTCAGCCTTCAGCTATTTGTCTTAGAATATATGTACATATTTTTTTGAAAATTTCTTTTTTCTGATAAAAATTTAATATTCTTGTTAGGAAATCTATAGTTTTTCTTCAAAAATGGTATTATTATAGTAAACTATTTAGTTGTAGATATCACTTCTGGATAGGAGGTATAGTTTTTGTTTTATTCAATAAAAATAACATTGAAAATAAGAAAATTAAATAAGCGAAAAAAACCTTAAAGAGCAATTTTATATTCTAAAAAATCATACAAAATTTCTTTTAACCATTTTTCAGTAGGACTAGTCATTTCAGTTTTATTTATCGAAAGTACTAAGCAAAAAGTTCATAATTCCAATTTTAAGCCAATTAACTACGAAATTAGGTTGCTGAAAATGAAATTCTATCACCTTTATAGTAAATTTACTAAATTTATATTTAACTATTAAAATTATAACTGTTTTGTTGAAACATCATATTTTGGGTTAAAAAGTCAAGTATAATTTTCGTGGAAGATTTACTTTTTGCTGAAAACTCATATTTTGATGTAAAAATGTCAAAATAAAGTCTTTTTCGGATGAAAATTCATTTTTTTTATTTGTATTTTTGGATTTAAAAATTCATCCATTTTAGTAGAAATTTTACCTTTTTTGGATAAAAATACTACTGTTTGCTTGAAAATTAATATTTTCTCTATTTGAGGATACAGCTTTTTTTGATGAAAATTGTGTGCGAATCAGTATAAAAAATTATGTAACGTTTTGTATACATTTTGTGAGTGAATTTCTCTAAACACGTTATTTATAGAGACATTATTGGTTGGTTCATTCATTTTAATATAAATTTGCAGCATATATTTGTCTTAAAAATAAAAATTAAACGAAGTTTATATGTAAATAACTATATTGTACAATATACTCAATATATTAAATGTCAAAAAAATTCTTATAAAAGATGGACTTTGATTATGTATTTAATATAATGAACCAACAAAAATTTTTTAACCTCTAGAGATTTTTAGTTACAGTAACTGGAAATTCCTAAACTGCAACATGATTTTGTGAGACATGTGACTGGAGTTTTATGCAGTTACCGTTGCTGAAATTTCTGTTACAGTAACGAAAAATTTAGAAACGGTTTCTGCATAAAGCTTTAGTGACGCGTCTCTGAAAATTCCTACAGAAATTTAAACCAGTTTACGCAAAGTAAGGGGCGAGGAGAAGTTTGGAATTAATTTGAGCATTTAAAAGTTCCTAAAACATTTTTTTGTAGCATTTTCTGACAGAACTCCTCATTTTTAATTCATTTATCGCAAATAATTTTTAGAATCCAAAATTTTTAATATTATGCCAAAAGACGCTGATATACGTAACAAATCTAAAAGAAGACTTGTACTCTCTACATATGAAGCAGCCAAAAATGTAATAGGGCCATTCACAAAATGTATCATACAATTTTCCTACTGGAACTCAGATATGGTTACCCTTAAGGTTGAAATTAGGAGAGATAAAAAATTTGACCCTTTTTTTGAAGGTGAATATGCAGTTACAAAACTAATTGGGGAAGCTAATGCTGAAATTAGACATTTGAAAACTAATCAGATTAAAGTCGTTATTCTAGATAAATTGCAAATCTTACTGAAATTTAATCATAAAAATGAGAGAGATTTGCATTTAATTATAAACTACAATAAATTTCTATAAATTTCTCTAAACAAAAAAAAGAAAGAAGAAAAATGAATTTATTTGTTCAATAAGATATAAAGAATCTAAGTAAATAATTACACTTTCAATACGAACGTGCCAATTGATTTTTCTGTATCTGCAACAATAAGAAATTTTATCTTACATAAAGTAAATTAGTTCTATTATTTAGTAAATTACTAATAATTATCTGAAATATTCGAATAATTATAGGAATCCCTTCAATTCAACTCCATGGGATTGAGTAAAGAACCTGAAAAAAATAGTAAGGTACAAATTGTGGAATTCAAATATCGCGCCATAAGTAAATTTCACGATTCTTGCCACGCAGGCCAAAATAACGCCATATTCCTTTCCTTTCATAGGAAGAAGAACCTCTCTTTCAAATTATTATAAAAAAATCAAAAATAACATAACAGATTCTGTTTTTATGCGGGTGATTCGAATAAAAAATGGAATAAAATATGTGAAGTATTGTAGAAATTGCCTCGTAAACAAAATTCCCTTGTAGATGTAAAATTTCCTAATTAGCATATAAAGGAGAATATTTTAGGATTTTTAAAAATTACCAAAAACATAAACAATAATTAATGCGTAGTAAATTAAGTGTGAAGACAAAGAAGTTTCGATTGCTTCTAAAAAGAAATAAGAAAAATTAAGATTGCTCACAATAAAAAAAAACTTGAGTAAAAAAATAACAATAAAAAATAGAGAGCGCATTCGAAAATGTCGTTAGATATATTTTATCCGGATTGGAATTACTTAAATGAAGATGTTGACATCATATTAAATTATCCTTCCGGCGCAAACAAAGAAAAATTCAGAGTGAGTAAATAACTATTGCTCCACTTGTATTCATATTTTTAGATGAAATACGTGGATAACAAGAGATTATCAATAACAAGAAAAATATATAAATAAATATATAAAAAGTAAAATACTAAAAATTAAATGTAAAGTTTCAAAAAGGGGAAGCTAAGATTTTTTTTCAAGTTCGTTTTGTGCTATAGAGACTAGCTAAGCTACTAAAAAATAAGGCAACGGGTACCACGCATTTGGCAGGGACGATCTGGGTGGGAAAAGATCGGGACGGAACCCCCCAGTGGCGTTGTGAAGAATGCATGGAATCCCCGCGTCTCTCTGATAAAGTGGACCTGTGGGAGGTCCTAATATTGGAACCACTATGCCGGCAGAAAAGGTGTGAGGGGTGTGGAAAAGAAGGATTGTTCCGAGAGGATCCCCAAATGTGCCGAGGGTGCCGGGAAGTGATGGAGATTATTCTTTGGGAGGGAATCCACCATCGGGTTCCCCTCCTAGAGGGGTTCCACGTCCTGGCACCCCTACGGTATTAGGGTAATAAAAAAAATAGTGAGATCGAGGAGGGTAACCTCTGGGCATAAATATCCGGTGAGTGTCTACCTCGATTTCCACTTTAACGACGGAGCAATCCTTCCAAACGGGAATTTCTCGAGGTGCTTCCGAGATCTGGCCGCTAGATGGCACTAAGAGGTGTATAAACCCAATTAATGGAATTGTACTGTTAATTTGATCTATATTTCTATACATTATTATATATTTTTTAGAAGTTTTATATTCACTACTCCTGAAATAAAAGGCTAAATTTGATTTTTATAAATAGCCGTACAATGTTAAATAGAGTACTATATATTATTAAACTAAAGGGTCCAAATGAATTGCTCCAAATGAACTGCTACAAATAAGTGCTTCAAAGCATGCTTTTTTATTTCACATATGAATAAACATTTTAACTCAATTTCTTTCAAATATGTTAATTCAAACAATAAACCATGACCAATTTCAGAAAAATAAGTATTTGTTTATTTCTTTTTCCTCTTAGACTAAAAAAAATGTGAACGTAAGCAAATTTAAACACTTAGTTTACTACTACCATTTATAAAAGCTGTCTCATTGAGACAACTTTTTCTAGAAGGATAGAGGTGTGATGGCACCCATTTAGTTATGACCCATTCGACTGTGAAAATTCAAACAGACATTTCAACCAGGTTGGCGGACCTTGTATTTTGTTCTTTTAGCAAGACACCTATATTTTTTCAAAAATGTGGGTTTATTTCTTTTGGATTATATCTTGTAAATTTTTAGAGTCTCTTGATATTGGTTTTAACCAATCTTGGACAGAATTAAGAACTCCGCCAGACGGCTAACCAACCAATCAACGATGGATGTAGGTGGAAGAGATTTACATGCAAAGATGGTCGCCTTACCTTTTAAGACATAAACATCCCGGATACCATTAAAATAAATGCAGAATAAGTGCATACTTACGAGGGTAGTTCAATAAGTCCTTAGAATGAAGTATAAAAACAATTTTTTTGGGTAAATTTTATTTTATTTTTCAACGTAATCTCCTTGGAGCTCTATACACTTGGTCAATCGCTTTTCAAGTTTTTTTAATCCTTCAGAAAAGTGCGTTTTCGGAAGTTCCTCA
>NC_046657.1:33245138-33246870 GCF_010883055.1 Belonocnema kinseyi
GAAAGAGCATGAGAAACCCTTCATGAATCACTCATAGAAAATTCAATTCTCATTTGAAGAAAGGAAGTTATGACCGTTTGAAAATACCTGCTTTGCCCGGGGGATGCAAGTTTTACCGCCTGTAGTTCGAGGAGAGAAGGTAGTAAAAGTCTATACATTTTTGGATACACTACTATAATATAGGCAAACAAACTACGAAAATTTAAGGCAATCTGAAGACATGATTTTTAAAATTCAGGCAGTTTAGGAATAATGCCCCATGTTAGGATATCACAAATTCCTCTTGGTAATATCCGCAATTCTGCATTTGTTGTCCGATGTGTATTAAGTTGCTAACAAAATCGTTGATGATTTCGAATGGTGATATCTGCGGAATGTTAAAACATATCAATCTCTGATCTATTACGAATTGGTCAGAAAATCAATAGTGCCGAGCAATAGAATGATTGAGGTCGAAATCCAAAGTCTAAGTTTCAACTTTGCTCGATGCAAATAAACACATTTTCATTTCATAGCACACCCTTTCTGTAATCGCCTGTAATAAGTTCAGATAAAAATGGAACTCACTTTGGACAAACATAAATTTTGGCAGAATCAAGTAATTGGGATCAAATGTGCAATTGAGGATGAAATTGAAAAAATTGATGCTTTCGGAGAGTTTAAAAATGTCTTTGAAATAATAATATATGTATTAAATTATTATATTTACAAATCGAGTTAAGAACAACTAGTAAAAACAATGCCAGATTATAAAAGATCGTAATCTTTTCGAAATCGAGAGAAAAGTATTTTTCGCAGTGTTACTAATAAGTATTTTATTCCTTTATCAGAATAAATAGTGCCTCACGCTTGTCCTTCTCAGATGATGTTTAAAGATTTTAGAGATTCCTTTTTTATCATCCCAAAAAATGTATATAATTCTCCTTCTATGAAAAATTGACAAATTTATTTTTGTCCCTCATTGTCTCAAACCCCAAATTTTTAAGAGAAAAGCCTATACTTTTTTTGAGATAAGAAAGAGCAAAATGTGCTTTTTCCAAAAAAGTGAAAGGTGTTTTTGGTTCTTATTTTTAAAGGTAACATCTTATTTTTTTTCAATGAGTTGTTATGATAAGTGGAAATAGCGTGAAAACAGTTATTGAAAGTGTACTGGTAAATAATTTTTAAATTTTACTAGAAGAGTCAAAAACCGCCAAAATAGAAGATTTTCACAAAAATTAAAAAAATCTTACTACACCCCCCTCGGTAAATATTTTGAAAACACACATCTGTCGCTTTTTATCATAAAAGAGAGCTTTGATTTTTTCCTTCAAGAGCTTTGAGTTTTAACAGTAGGATTTTGATTTCGAAAAATAAGTGATAAGTGGTTTTTGCGAAAGTGCCATCTGTTTTTCCGATTTATAACTTATTAGTTAGACTTTTAGCTACAGTTTATCCTTTATATAAAAAAGATGGTGATCGTCTATACTTTGCTTTGGTTTCTGATACTTATCCTTAATTCTATAGGAAAATATAATAATGCAATACATCTCTAATTATTTTAAAACATTTTGTGGTTATTTGAAAATAAAAATACGTGCTATTTCATCTGTATTCTAATTTAATTTATTTGTTTCAAAGTTTATCTCTGTTCAAAATACGAGGGTAGTTCAATAAGTCCTTAGAATGACCAACAGATGGCGCGCGAATCGCTCCAAATCATCTGTTTTCAGTCAGCACCACTCCCGACTAG
>NC_046657.1:33246970-33283320 GCF_010883055.1 Belonocnema kinseyi
AAAAGGCAGTTACTGCTTTTTAAAATAATTTTAGGAAAGATTTATCTTCGATCATATTTATTTGAAATATTTCCCAAAATTTAAGGAATTCTCTGTGAATCGATTCACCAGCCTGCTCAGACCACGCCCTTAAGCAATCGTCATTTAAGAGCATGATGGCTTGTTTTAAATGCTCTAGAATAACATACATTTTGACAGTTTGAGAAACAGCTGTGCTTTTTAGAGCATTGCGGAATATACTGATGTTATTATCAAAATCACGGAGATCCACTGGCTGTGAAGAGAAGCATGATTTTACAATTGTGTCCATTGCTTTAAATGAAGCAATGTAAGACTTGATACCCCCCCCCCCTCCCCCGAAATTTAAAAACCAAAAATATTATACAATAATTAACAGTTTTATCCTTATAATATTAAATTCAGCGATGGATGGGGTTGTAATCCATGGGGGTTCTAAGGGAAATGAGAATGTCTAAAGAACCGAAAGATCCGCGTAAAGGGATATAACTCGAAAGATGTCGCGGCATTCACCTCGAAAGGAGAAGATCGCGATGAACTCCCTCGAAAGTCACCACCCAAGGGTAGTAACTCCCGTAACGAGCCCCATATCCTAGATCGTTCGGTCGACAGCCCGGTAGCTGTCAACCGCCGGATTTTCCTACGGTGCCGCACTAATTCTGGTAATCCGGCGGACGCTCTACAAACCTGTCACTCCCTGGATGGGCGGAGTAATTCGATGTCCAGGATGCTGGAATGTTCCTGGGGTCCTAGGTGGCCGCTAATGATCGTCTCGAGTCCGGGGTTTCGGAGCGAACGGTCCCCCGTGACCCGATGCCCGCTCCTCTCACCCACTGGAGTACGACGCGAATCCGCTGTTCGCCCGTTCGCGAGAATTCTCTCACCTGAAACGGTTAAATCTTACGCGGATTCGAAACGTAGTTATAAGTTTGAGATCACAACCCTATAATTTCCGAGAATAAGTCGGTCGACTTATTCCCGAAAAACGGAAAGTTGAAATCCCAAAACACACTTGAGGATTAAAACGATAGTCATTAATAGGTGAACTATATCGGGCTGCAATCGGTATGGCCCAACAACTTCATAAATTTTGGGATCCTGTAATTTATCCGCCAGAGCACAGCTTTTTCGCGGGCTACTATAGTATCGTATACTACTATAGTATACTACTTGGCTATTGTATGTTTTAGAAATTCTTCCTATACTAAAAACGAAATTTTGAATATTTTGAACTAAGAAGCAGCTAGGATTTCAATTCAAACAGATTTTTCATCTATGACGAAGTACAAACACATTCCCGTTTTCCGTTTTTGTCGTCATTTTCATATGATTTGAAGTCGTTTCCTGCCCACTGTGCATTATTACCGCGAATCTTTATCCAATCGACGTTTATGAAAAACTAAAAGTGAGAATTATTTTGACTTTTGCAATTTCAGACGAGAAAAAACTACGTCAACTATTAAAAGGGGAGGTTCTTGCAGACGGTAAGCCTTCCCAAAAATTATATTGAATTATAAATCTTAACAGTGCAGGTTGTGACGACGCGGTAATTAAATCCATTTTCTAGACCAGCTTACACCACAATGCCGTGCTATTATAGCAGGTTCTATTGAAGCGAACCTTTAAACTTTAGCCGAGTTAGCTGATAAAATTACCGAAACATTAAACGTAATTAGCCGTCACATTTCAGTAGTTTTTTCCAATGTTGCATCTGTGACACTCCGACAGCCCACAAACAATAGCCTAGACCAAATCTCTTAGGCAATACATAAATTAATTGTCCTGGTAGAGAAGTTATGTAAAAATAATGCGGGACGTTCACGCCGTCGTTCTTTTTCGCGTTTAAATGTTCCAAGAAAAGATTTTGAAAACAAAAACAAATCTGCTTATGTGAACTCCTCGAATTTTTGTAAAAATCATGCTCGTTATGGAGCAAAGGTTTACAATTGTAAACAAACATATTTTTGGGAACAAAACGATACCTAAACCGAGTCTTCGGGAAACTTACTAGGTCCAGAAACTTACAAGATTATAAAACTTACCAGATTATAAAAAAAACAATTTAATTCTCGTATATTTGCCGCGAACGACATCACTATTAGTGTTTTCGGTGAACAAACCCTGACCTTGAATCTTGGTCTCCGTCGACCAATTCAATTCATGATAGGAGCCAATTTATTCGATCACTATCACTTGCTTATCGACATTCGTAATAAAGGGTTAATCGACCTTCATACAGGTCTATTTTCTACTGATGTGGTGTTTGACACAATAACTCCGCCTTTTTACTCTGTTTGCTCTTCCTATCGATATTTCTGAATACTCGGAAAATTTCGTCAGATCACCGGGCTTGATCAAGCTGTTCCTTTGGAGCAAGGTGATGTGATTCACCACAGCCTTACTTCAGGTCCGCTTGTTGTCGAGCGACCTAGAAGGTTAACTCCAGATAAGCTCCGAGTAACAAAAACCAAATTTGCTAGTTTAGTCGAACTCGGAATTTGCAGACCTTCCAGCAGCCCTTGGGCCAGACCCATTCACATGGTTCATCAAAAAGACGGAAAATGGAGAATCTTCGGTGATTATTGGCGGCTTAACGCCATAACAATTCCTTATCAGTACCCGGTACCTCATCTTTATGATTTCACCGCGTACCTTCACGGAAAAAAGTTTTTTCATCCCTTGATCTCCATTAGGCATACCTCCAGATTCCAGTAGCTCCGGAAGATATACCAAAAACGGCAATCATCACTCTATTCGGTTTATTCGAATACATAGACGATATTCTAGGGGCATTTTCGTCACCTGAGGAACACGAGAAATATCTGCGAATGGTGTTTTAACGGCTTAAAGATAAAAATATTCATTTGAATACTGAAAAATGCCACCTAGGATTTCATGAACTAGCCTTCTTAGCTGATCCTCTTTCAAGAGTAGGCTCAATACGAATTCCGACGAAATTTAATCATAAAATGGTCAAAATGTGCATTTTTTATAAAAATTGTTTAAATAATTAACATTTTCTGGTCACTATGATCATATGAGATACTTTATACAAAACCTATGGGTCAAAAGTAGCTAATCATTGAAAATCACGAAAAAATAACTTTTGTTAATTAATTTGTTTAATACATTATTAAAAAAATTTTCGTTAATCTAACTTATCCTTACTTTTTATAAGACACACAATCCGGATGCCATCGAGCAACATTTAAATTAAATTCATACTCATTTTGGTCAAATATAAATAGACTTTGCAAAAAGTAGCAATTAGAATAGAATAAGGATTGCATGAGAAAAATGTTTTTTGTGCGGAAATCCGCAAAATGTTTTAAATATGGTCATAAATTTATTGCATTATTATAATCATCTATACAGTTAAAAACAACCATGGCTCCGTTTTTATTCGAGATGTAGCGAGAATTACGACGCCAGCGCTATCTATCGGCGTTTTACTTCATTAAATTGGAGAGAAATGGGGATTCCCATCTGCCAGTTGCTTTTTGCGCTTTTTGCTAAATGAAATTAAATAAGTTCTAATTTGTCTACATTAGTGTACTTTATTTCGGCGAAGATATATTAGTAAGGACAAATTTTCTCGGGTTTTCTGATGCTCATTCTGCAAGTTTTACTGAAATTTGCTAACCTCTGTGTGAGACAGTAGACGAGATCAAAATATTCTTCTACACTCAGTAACATTTTCGCCGAAATATGTTTAATTTTTCGCCGTTGCAAGTCTTACCTGCAACAAATTTTAACTTCGGTTTTTTTGTGTGTTGTTTTAAATCTGTTGTCCCGATTTATAGTTTGTATTCCATTGTAGGATAAAGTTTCGGCAAATAGCATGTAAACTTTAACAGCGGGAAATTTTGCATCAAACAATATTTAACATTTGTTTTTTTCTGTGATAACAATAATTATTCTGTTCTTTAATTTAAGTAAAGGCCTAAGCAGATCATTCTTCTGAGATTATCTTCAGAGATTAATAATGTACATAATTCTGTTTATATTTCATTATTTTGTTCAAAGGAATTAAGAGTTTACGAAGTTCGTTTAAACTGACAAAACACTTTGTATAATCTTTTATGTTTTATTGGCAGCCGTTTTTTATGAAAAATTAAATTAAATTACTTAGGGTTTAATATGATAGCAATTAAGAACTAGAATTTTTATTTACAGAAATAAGAGATAAGTGGTTTTTAAGAATATACTATCTGTTTTCCACCTTTGTAGTTGATTGGAAAAATTGTTGAGTAGAGAATATTTGTTCTTCATAAATAATTTATAGACCTAAATTTGACTTTTTTCCTATAATGGCGCTTTGATTATTTTTTGTTAAGGTGATAACAATGAAATGATAATAATGTCATATATTATAATACAAAGATTGTGTAGAACTTTTATTAGAAACATGTACATAATATACTCGTACATTCCTGGTTGACGATGCAAATCCGTCCCCGAACTGGTTTCCTAATTCAAATAACACCCCGGAAAATTTTTGTGGATTCAATCGGCATTCCATCTGTCTTGCTATTTTATTCAAAGTCTACATTTATTTGTCCGGAATAAGCATAAATTTAATCTGAGGAATGTTGGAATCTATCAATCTTGGTCCTAGACGCTTAGCACGGATATGAACCAGTACAGTTTAGAAGCTTACCGATTTTATAACCAGACCTGCCTATCTACCCAGTGGGCACAAAATTTTGCGACTTATTTACGATATCGTAAAGACACCTTAACGACATGGACATAGGATGTCGTAAAGTTATCGTAAAGATGTCGTAACGATGTCGTAAATACGTCGCCAAACTTTGTGCCCACTGGGTACTGAACAAGATCCATTCTCAACCAAAAATATAATAGTTACATGTTCCCAGCAGAAAAAAATGAACTTTTAATAAAAAAAAAATAGTTCGGTTATCTCAATAGGTTCTTATTAATTCAGTTTGTATATAAGAAAAATGGGTAAAACATGTTAAACAGACAGATGAGACTCGACAGTTTGGTCATTGGTAGATGCGAATTCTCGAATCAAACCTTCGCCACCCAGATTCTCAAAGATGTGAAATGGAAGACTCGCTGATCCTGGGGTTTCAGGCAATCTTTTGCCACTGTAAATTTTTTCAGACCCTTTTATTATTTAACGGCATCAGGGTTCTCGGGACACAAACCGAACACTGAACCCATTAATTATTGTCTCTGGCATGCTAGTGATTCTGTTTACTGTATCCTTTAAAATTAAAGCAAATTTTTCGATGCTTAAAGCATATGAAAGATGGTCTTCTCTTCATTTTAAAACTGTTTGCAACCAAAATTACTTCAAGGGCCTAAACCAAGCTATATCTGCAGGCTGTAAAATTCTGGTAAAATTTGGTTACACAAAAAATAATAAAAATTTCCAATTTCAAACACCAGACGCTCAGATTTGATGTTTTATTCGTAGAACAGCCATATACAAACAAAATCACTGGAAATGGACAACTATTTTCTACCAGATAAGGATATCAGACATTTTTTCATGGTATCGTACATTATTTCTGATTTCGTCCAACCATTTTCACTCGGTCTGATACCCCAATCCTCAGGAATTGATTTAACAACTGCTGACGGCAGTCGTTGGTACGGGAAAACTATTTGTTGAGGAGTGACATCTCCAGCAGCAAAAAATATCAGAAGTTTAGTAATATTTAACTTAGGGTTTCCCCTTTCTACTTTATATAAATTTATAGCTAACTTCACATTGTTGAATACAGAAAAACTAGAAGAAATTTCTTCGAACGAACAGCCATTAATTTCGACGCAGACGATCACGACTTAGTTTTTACATGTCGGCTTTGGTGGTTTGAATGTCATGTCGGTTTTGACTACCCAGTGGGCACAAAATTTGGCGACGTCTTTACGACATCGTGACGACATCTTTACGGTAACATTACGAGATCCTATATCCATGTCGTTAAGGTGTCTTTACGATATCGTAAATAAGTCGTATGATGTGACGATGTCTTTACGACATCGCAAAACAACCGAAACGACATGGACATATGAGTTCGTAAAGTTGTCGTAAAGATGTCGTATCGATGTCGTAAAGACGTCGCCAAATTTTGTGCCCACTTGGTAACCTAAGATTTGGAAATTATACTACGCCAAGTACAATTTTTATTTCAAGACACTAATAGTCACTGGTAAATAGGAGAAAATTAAAAGTTAAGTAATTATTATTATAACTTACCTGCTTAATAACATCTATTTCACCCAAATAACGCCTGACGAAACCATTTTCACAGGTGACTGTCTGTTTGTAGACGACATTTCACGTTGTTCTGGATGAGAAAAAGCAGTCTCTAAATAATGCTTTTCCTCTAGATTTTCATAATGAATCTAGATGACTCAAATTTGTTGCAGCTCAATTAACCATCGATTTTGGTGTACTTTGAAGAATTGACGATTTTGCGTGTAGTAGTGATTGCAGTTGACTTCAGGTGTTTTTATATTACCATACATTTAGGTGTAATAATGAGAAGTCATTGTTTTTAAGTGAGAACTATCTCGGATTTCTTTAAATCTCAACATTTTGAGACCTCCTAAGTCAGCAAAAATGTTTTGCCGTTGTTCGTAAACGTGCGTAAATTGATTTGCGACTTTGTGCGTGATTACTGAAGTCCTACGTAGTCCTTAAGTGCAGTTCAACTATTTTTTATGTTTTGAAATAGTTCAAAGAAAAAACACTTCAAGCGCCATCATATGAAGTTATTACTTTTGCCGGGCTCTTTAGTTACAGGAAAATTATCGAAATCGCCATAATTTTATGATTTTTTAAACAAATATTATAAACAAATACAGTATTGGCGCATCTTTTGACGGACATTTTTTTTCCAATGTCAGACTTTTAATTGGGATCTTCTTCATAAATTCAGCAACATTCTTGATGAGCTGATAAATTTTATGATTTTTAAAAAACAAATTTAACAGACGAAATGATTATTCGGGCATCTGTGGACTAACTGAAAAGACTGGCATTAAAAAAACTGATTTTTTCAGCCGACAAATGCCCGAATAATGGTATTTGTTTATGAAATTTGCTTAAAAACTTATAAGTTGAATCCAAAAATGATTAATTTAGCTAAAATTATCATAAAGTTCCTATTTTCAAGCATTTAATAATTTGATAGAGTAATAAACCTTGATGAAATTGATGAATAAACTAACATAGATAAATTGCCGGTCGAGAAAATAATTTAGAAATCAAACGACAACCCATAATTCAATTGAATAACGCACATTTGTTATTTCTGCAGACTTTTCATGATTAACTGGTCGAACAAAACGAATTTTTTAGTCGAGAAATGCCTGATTACTGAATATGTTCACTAAATTTGTTTAGAATATAAGCAATTATAACCTTAAGAGAAAATTCTTATAATATATTATTATTTCGATTAAAATTTCTTGTAATATAACTTGAAAAAACGTATAATTATGGAAAATCGTAGAAAACATTTTTTCAAACAAAAATTTGCTTATACAAAATTTGTTTGTTTATTGTCTAATATTAAAACATCTTCAACTAACGTTTTTCTATGCAACTTAGGCGATTTAAACCATTTTCCTTTTATTGATGAACAACGGGAACGTCAAATAGAAAAAATGGCAATTTTTCCGTAATATTTATTTATAAAAAAGAAATAGAAAACCTAATTAAAAAATTAGGCTATAAAACTATCTTAAACATTATATTTTTTAAAATTTTATTGTCCAAATTGGTCAATATTTGTGTGCTATACGTGATTTTCAATGAACAAGGACATTTTTCCCACTGCGTAGCGTACTATATGAAAAAAAGTCAAAAGAAGAAAAGATATTATTTTTAAAAGCCATACAAGATTATCCTAACAACTTTTAAATGTTTTCGAAATATTCAAAATTCAAATTTTGATTGCAAACAAAATAACGAATCCAAAATTTCATTTGAAGGTAAAACTACAAAATTAGAAAAATAATAAATTGAGCAATATTATGCATTAAAAAAAATATTCACAAATCTATTTTTAATTACTTTTTGATAGGAAGCGTAAGTTTTTGTTTTATTCGTGAAAATTAGAATTGAAAATAAAAAAATTTAATTTTCGAACATATCGCAGGAGACGAAAAAACTGAGAAGACAAAATTGACTTTTATTGAACAAAATTTATTACCTAAATTATAACTAAAAATTTGGTAAGAAACCCCGAGCCTCCTCAGCGTGCCAGATGTTGGTCTCCTCCTGCCAGACTTCTTCTTTCCAGGACTCATGATTAACAGGTACTTGGGTGTGGACTTGGACAACTAGGACATTTTCAGCTTATCCCACTTCTCAATCCTCAGTTTGCAATTCGAATTTTGAAGATACACTTTTCGTCCCGATTCGCCAGTTGTACAGCTAGAAAGAAGAAATGGCTTTGGCCACATGCCAATCCTAGAAGAAATTGTATTAGTAGTCAAAATATCTGATCACAAAATGTTTACAATTCCGAACTTCCAGATCGATATTTTTTTTAATAAGTACAATATAAATGGACTCTTTTTACTGAAATAATTGCCAAACTTATTGGCTTGGTAATTGGTCTAATGTGCCAAAACTTATTTTAAATTTCATTTGAGTACGTAATACTTATCTTAATCTTACCCTACCTGATGGGGAAAAATTGTTGTCTCTTGAATAAATATTGACACAGATAAAGAAGGTATTACTTTTATGATTTTAGTGAACATTGTCTCTTTTAGTGACTTTATACTCTTCTAATAGCAACGCACATTTGTTTGTATATTGCGTTTTCGATAGGCGCTTTCGCGGCCTGTCTAATGACCATAATTATTTTCTAAGAAGCTAAATATTTGCCATTCAAAAACAAAAATCCAAAACAAATTAAACTTTTTTGGGTAAAGGCATATTTTCCATTTTTACAAGATTATATGAAGATGTGACCTCATTTTTAACGAACTTAGTAAATACTTTTTTGTAGAATCTAATTAGCGAAGGATAAATAGAATCTCGCACGATATTGAATTCTAAAGTTTATCTCAGAAGATAATTTTAAAAGAATACGTTTGAGACACAGGCGGAGCAGAGTATTAACTAAAATTTATCCTTTAACTGAAAAATATGGCGATCATTTATACCTTACTTTTATTCTTCATGGTTCTTCTCAATTCTACAGGTAAATAAATTTACATGCAATATATCTATAATTATTTTTAACGCGTTTGTCGGTTTTCCGCAAATAACAGTTTGGCCAATGTAATCCGCGTCTATCCAAATTGCCATTCTTCTAAAGTATATCTGGGTTTTTCAAAAATGTGGATGAATTTAATCTAAATTTATTTCAGCCGAATTCTAAATGTATGTTGTACAAAAAGAAAGTGAACGTCTTGACACGGAGTAACTTCGCACATCCGTAAATGTAAACATCCATATGTGCACGTCTAAATTCCGAAGTGCACAATTGAGAGGGATTCCACCCGTACACGTCGAAATTTAAATGAGCGCAAATGATATCCTCTTAAGTGTTTGCGTGCAAAGATGGTTTACTTTTAACTGTGTTACACTGCCAAATGTGTGCGATTAACTCGCAACGAATCAAAGAATAACATATGCTTTAGCATCCCACAAATTTAAACATGCAAGGAACAATGGTATGAATTTGCCTGTAAGGTTTGTTAGAATTCTCTTTTTATTTCTTTATTGAGGATGATCAAACAAATGTAAGAATGATCAAATATTTTTTGAACAATTCAATATACATCGGATAACAAAAGGGCAATTGTACGTTTGCTGGTTTCAGATTTTTTTCTCTTATTTGCTTTCAAAAATTCCGCCGCATGTATTTAAAAGCGCATTACTTTCTGCAAAAACATATTTTAAATAAAACAATACTGTTGCTATTTTTTCAGAACTAAGTTCACAATCTGGCACCAGCCCTAATGGAAATTGGTCCGATAAACCTCGTCTAGGATTTTGGCGACCACCTTCTTCTTCTCGTCCCATTGCTCAGTCTCCTGTACGTGCAAGGTCCCGGTCTCCTCCTGCCAGGCTTTGTCTTGACAGGATTCTTGATTACCAGGTACTTGGATATGGTCTTGGACAACTAGGACTTATTCGGCTCATTCCCCTTGCCAATCCTTACCGGCGATTCGAATTTCGAAGATACACTTTTCATCGCGATTCGCCAGTTGTACAGCTAGAAAAAAGACATTTTTATGGGCCCATGCCAATCCCAGAACAAATTGTATTAGCAGCATCTAATGGTGATGTTTTTGCAATATTGAAGACTAATGGTACTCTAGGTGGAATATATATATCTAAAGGAAGAAATTACCGAGTAAAAATAAATATAAAAAGCGGTGTTGTTAACGCGTTGACCCAACAAGAAATGGCCGAAGTTCCAATAGGCCGCATCTATCATATAAATCGGTATTTCAGCGTTGTTGTTGTGAACCACGATTCCCTAGATCTGAACAAATAATTCAATTCAAATGTTATTATATATGTTAGTTATAGCTAGTGGAAAATCTTAAAAATTTGTTGATCTTTCTTCTGCGCTTTTACTTTAAATACATTATTTGCCCGCTCAAATCTGTTCTATTTTAATTCCTCTTATTAGGACAGATCTATGCTCTGACGCATTTTTAAATAAGACGACTGATAAATCGTACATTTTTTTAGGCAGTTGTTGTGCCAAAAGTCATTCAGATATCTGAAAAAATAGTTTTTTTTATGATTTTCAGAATAAAAATATTATAACCATTTTTTTAGTTGAAGAAAAGGAACTAGAAACCTTAGAAATAAGGCAAATCAGCGCAGTTTTCCATAGCAAAGACCGATTTTTTTAGACACAAGCTTAATCGTAAAAACATTGGGGCAATTGGGATGGACCGTTTTTAAAACCAACGTGTAAATGATTGTCAAACTCTTTTAGTTAGAGGACTAACTGTATATAACAGTGTAACTAATAAGTTTATTGTCCAATGTGTGATTAAAGCTTGATTATTTTTTGTGATAATTTTTAGAGATTAGTATCGTACGAGATACTACACTGGAACCGCAGTTAAAACCTCTCTCATTTATATCCCTTCGCGATTTCATCCCTGCATAACTCTCATTTATGTCCACTTAGCATCCACCACATCGCAGTACCACGTGACAAACAAACCAATCAGAGCACAGCTTGGCCATTTCCCCTTCGCCAAGCATTACTGGTGGGATCCCCTTCCGGGAGGACATAAGTAAATGTTTACGTTCTCGGACGGCGGATATAAATGCGGTTACAGTATATTTATATTTTGCTGATCAGGTTCCAGAAAAAAATGTTTACTTATTTCCTTCAAAATTAGGTCACATTATATATAATATTGTGCGTCTTATACGCTTATTTAAAGTTTCAAGAAATTAACAAATATTCTACACGATATGAATATTATAGTACATTAATTTATTATCGTTACTTTTTTGACAACAAAAATGTAGTTATCTTTTTATAAAAGAAAGACAAATTTATTTGTAACCTTTATCTTTGAAAGTCAATCTTTTAAAAAAATTAGTTATGACCTGTGAAAATTGCGGGAAAAGACTCTAATACCCAGACTACAATAGGCAACAAATTTGTAACTGCTATTAAAAAAATTAGAAATTGGCAAAGCAGAAAGTATATTCTCAAAAACTGCTCATCACTTATTTTCATCTGTAAAAAATCGACTTTTTGAACTTAAGTCTCTTAAAGGTATAATGTAAGCTTTCATTTGAGACAAAAAGTCCTAAAAGATTTACCGCCTTCCCCTGTGTAAATATTTATTGAAGCAACACAATTTTTCTCTGTTATGTAGGGTACACGGTAATACAAGATGATGAATTTTAAATGTAGATGAACTTCATTTTCGCATTAAATTAAATAGGTCACTTAATTTCAACCAGAAATAAAACTTAAGTGCAGTGTCTCCTATTTCATATACGAGTGATATGATGATTAACTGTCAACGTTTTCTATTTTGATATAGGTTCTTAGATCTATAACGGATTTTGATTATTAATAGAATAATCGTACATATGTGATAAAAAAAGATAGAAGAAAGGATTAAAGATTTACGATCTGTACCTGGTAGCTTGAAATAGATATAAGTTCCTTATATAAATAAATGAATCATTTATTGATATAAGTTCCTTATATAAATAAATAAATCATTTATTCAATGCTCATATTTAACAAAAAATATTTATTTCCTAAAATTTACGTACATAAAGCAGTTGACTTTCAACCAGACGCGTTACTTAAAGTCATGTTATAATCATCAGTTGACTTTCAACTTGCGAATGATCCTTTTGGTTACAACTAAAAATCAACCACCTTTTTTTACTAAAATTCAGATTCTTGTATTACTTTGGAAGATTAAGATAATTATTAAGTATTTAAACAAGATAACCTGCTTTCTAATTATTGGCAGGTGAATAAGTTTGCTAACTATTTTATAAAAAAAAGAGTCTACTAGGATAATACTTATCTTATGAAATTGATCTGTAAGTTTGAGATTGTAAAAAGAATATAATGAGACATTTTGGACTTGGAGTTGTTTTCTGTATATTTGGCGTGAAGTCCTTTGTTAAGGAAGTGAAACCTAATATCAAAGTTCAAATGTACTGTTCAATTGTTATTCAGACATCATGATTTTTTTATTGTTTTTGCATACTTCTCTAACTTATTAGACCTCTATTTTATTTCATATCAACTTTTACTTGTAGGAAAAAGGCACATTTCTTATTTATTATTTTTATTTCAAAGAAATCATATGCTTTTTTCCTTAAAGGGTTTGAGGTTAAGAAGTAGAATTTTTATTTATTAAAATAAGAGAAGAGTAGTTTTTGAGAATCTACCATCTGCTTTGGCGTTTTGTAAGTCTTACATAGCAATGCAAAATAATGTTGTATACTAGATTTTCGTTAGGTTTTCTCCACACTCCTAATTGACGCTAAAACTTTTGAACAAAGAATATTTGAGTTATAAGATTAAGGGATAAGAATAAATTTGACTTTTCTATAAAAGGACACTTTTTTGACGATAAAGAACGAATTATAATAATTAAACTCTCTAAGACTTATCTTACACGTACAAACTTTAGGGGCCCTGTATCATTGATACTGTTGATACCGCAAAAGCTATTTTCCTTTAATAGCACACACATTATGAAATTCCTGATAATAAGTTCAGACTGAATTTAAAACTCTTATGTGGGCAAACACAAATTGATTTAGGCTGAATATAACAATTGGGATAAAATGTGTAATTGTTGATGAAATCGCAAAAAGTGTTTGCGAAGAGCTTAAGAATGTAATTAAAATAATAATAGAAGTATTATATTATATTTACTCATAGAGTTAAGAACAATCCCAGAGTATAAAATATCCTAATCTTTACCAAATAGAGAAAAAAGTATAGTTAACAGTATAACTAATAAATATTTTGTTCCCTTATTAGAGCAAAAAGTGTTTTCAGTAATTTTGTGATTGCAAATTCAATTTTGTTAAAGCTCCTTCGGCTTTATCGATCATATTCTCATCACGTATCTCGGTCTTCGCACTTGAATTCGTCCTTTAAATTGTATATCATTTCCATTAAGTTATATTATGACAATTTATAACATGCATTTGCATTATAACTGACGTAGTTTTATAGTCGAGTTTAAAAAAAGCGCATCCTTTAAAACAATGTTTTGTTATTAAACATTTTATTGCAACTTGTGTCGTTTTTATCATAAACTTAAATTACTAATTTCCAATGATATTTTTACGATTTAAACGTTACACAGAAGGTTTTCACAGCAGCCTTTCTGTTTTTTAACTTCTAAATTAGATCCCTAACCTTAGGACCTAGACTTTGTCAATTGAATTTTTTACCGCATCGTGTTCTATATCGCAGTTATGGTGCCCTATTGCTTCATCTCACAATAATTAACTAAAAGAGTCTCTTAAAGCGTCTAGGTTGGAGATTCTATACTGTTAAAAATATTTGCAATTTTAATATACATTTGCTTTACATTTTTATAGTTACTTGAGAATATTTATTTGAGAATATATGAAATAATCTGAAATTATTTAACAGAAAAATGGACTTTTCTTATTATTTTTGTGCTATACAAATTCCAATTTTCCAACTTCCAGAAAAATTCGAAAAGTTATAATAATCTTGTAGGATGTTAAAAATTGAACGTTTTTCTCTCCTTGTCTTTTTTCATATGGTGCCTTGTTGTGCTTAAAATGTTAATTTTCGTTTAATTTTTGTAATTTTGTAAATTTTCCGCTAATTTTTTGATTATCAGAAAAAGTAGTAAGGATAGATTGTTTTTTAGTAATACTGATAACCGTTCATACAATTTTAAAATATTGAAAAAAGTAATACCAACAATTTTGAAAATGCTCTAACTTCGAATTTTTAACCAAAATGATTTATTAGCGAACCTGGCCTTTATTTCAATTCACTAAAAAATAATACCCAGGGCCATTCAGGGGGTCTCAAAATGTGGAAATTTGACAAAAATGAAGATGGTCAAATTGTTAAAAAATCTAATATCTTCTCTGATGAGAATGTAGTAGGAAAAGTTTTGTTTCTTGAAAAAGTGACAAATTTATTTGTATCCCTTATCCTTTTTAACCTTAAATCATTTGAAGTGAAAAGCCTATGCTTTATTTTGAGATAAAAAAGTGAAAAAATGTGCCGTTACAAAAAAAGTTAATTTCTTATTGGCTCTTATTTTTTAAGGTCAAACTTTTATTTGAGTAAAAGAAGCTTAAACATTCCTATCGAAAGTGTATGGAAAATGTTTTTTATTAGCTATTTGAAGAGTTAAAAACCACCGAAATAGACGATATCCAAAAAATTTCAAAAATTGTACCCTATCCCCCTTCGTAAATATTTTTCCAAGCTGTAAACATTTTCAATCATAATCAATAGTTCTGAAGATAAATCTGACATCAACGGATTGTTTTTACACCAAAATTTATCGGAGGAAAGTTGTTGAAATTTAAAAAAAGGCATATCTCTCATTTTTGCATTTAAAAAAAATCTTAGATTTTTTCCTTCAAGAGCTTTGAGTTTAAAAAGCAGGATTTTACTTCAGAATAATAAGCGATAAGTGTTTTTCGAAAATATGAAATCTATTTTGCCGATTTATAACCTGGTCAGTTTTTTTCACACTTTTCATAGGTGGTAACTATTTTTTGAAAAAAGCGGACCATTAAAATTGAAGGTTAAGAATAAATTCGACTCTTTAAGACTGACTAATGAAGTATAAACAGTTTCTCCTCGGATATTAATCTCTAAAGATAATGTCCGAAGGATAGGTGTATGGCACTGTATTCTGATGAAGATACAGTGTACTTATTAGTTACACTGTCAACTACAGTTCCTTCTCTTATTTAAGAAGATGAAGGTTGTCTGTAATTTGCTTTTGTTCCTCATAGTCATCCTTAATTACATAGGTTAAATGCAATAATGTAATACACATCTAATTATTTTAAAAATTGCAGTTTCACTGCTTTAGGAATATATCCCCTTACATGCCCCCCCCTGCTAAATCTCACAGCATGTGTGTATAAAAATGCTCTATCTTATGTACAAAATCATTTTAAATATAACAATTTTGCCGCTATTTTCGTTTTTCTTTAAAATTAAGTTTACAGCCCGACTATGGCCCTAATCCCAGGTATCGGTCTCCTCCTGCCAGGCTTCCTTTTGCCAGGACACCTGATTACTAGGTACTTAGATATGGACTTGAAATACTTGGACCTATTCGGCTTATTCCCAATGACAATCCTCACTGGCAATTTGAATTTCAAATATACACCTTTCATTCTAAATCGCAAGTTGTACATGTAAAGAAAGAAATGTCTTTGGGCTTATGTCAATCCTAGAACAAAGTGTAAAAGCCGCATCTAATGGAGATGTTTGTGCAATTTAGAAAAGAAATTGGATTTTTTGTGAATGTTACGAAGTTATCTCCAGAAGAAATTTACTAACTCCCAGTAGGCCTCATCAATGCAATAAATCGGACTTCTTAAGTAGTAGTTGTCAACCACGATTCTCTGCAGCTAAACCAATAGATTAATTTGAATAAATTTCAAACTGTTTTTCAAGAAGCATGATCTGAAATGATTTTTTTCCAAACTCACATATTTTCTATTCTAATTTTTATTATTGAGACAGATTTATTATATAAAATATTGTTTAAATTGATGAATCTTTAATGAGACATTTTTTATCAATAAATGTCCTAATCCCTACATTTATTTAACTATAATCCAACCTTTCATTCGTGTGTGATAAATATCACACCTGATACATACAAAATTTGTAATTATCGACAAAATATGTTGCAAAAACTATATATAACTTATTTTTTATAAATATATCATTTTTCGTATTTAAGACCCTAAAAAATAATATCTGGATGGGGTCTTGTCTCTCTAGATTTGTTCGCACTTATTTTTTACAATTTCCAAAATAATTTTAAATTTGAAGGTAATACCAGTTTTTGTTTGCACTTGCTGCGCTTAGTACGTCCCCTGATGACATATTTTACCATGCTTTACGAATTTTGCTTCCATGATCCCTACCTTACTGACATCGGTATAATTTGAAGATGTAGTTTCATGCCCGTGCTAAGCTTCTGAGACCACGATTCATAGATTCGAAGAATGCAGAAATGAGGGATAGAATATCCATTAAATCCATTAACATTTTTGGGGGAGATTTGAATTAGGAAAACTTTTCGAGGAAGAATTTTTATCAGCACATAGGAAAGTATATGTATATCATGTACATGTTATGTAGTTACAAATCGCTAAAATAAGTGGTTTATTTTTAAGACCCATTTATCTCTTATGTTTTTAAATAAGAATCATAATTCTTAAGTATTAACATGCTAAAGCCGAAAAAATTTAATTTAATTTACGATAAACATTTTGTTATACCGTATTTATACATGCGTTATAATAAAAAATGATGGCAAAATTAAATTAAATAAAGCAAAGCAAGTTAAAATGTCATATCGTCTAATAAATTAGCAAAAGGTGCCAGAAAATTAGTGACCTTCCAAAATATTCTTAAATGATTTTTTTCCCGAAATAAAATAATGACAGATGAACAGAATTTGGTAGATGGTAATCTCTTTAAATAATCTCAGAAGAATAATACGCTAAAGGCATTATTTGCTTAAATTAAGAAACAGAATAGTTATAATTACACTCGTTACTACAGTTTGTCCTCTAGTTGGAAAAGATGAAGAGCGCTTATACTCTGCTTTTATTCCTGGGTGTTATTTTTCATTTTATAGGTGAATATAATAATGTAATACATCTATAATAATTTTTAAAACATTTTGTGGCTTTGCGCACAAAAAAATTTGTCTTATGCAATCATAATTCTACCCCAATTTCTGTTTTTTGCAAAGTCTATTTGTGTTTATCCAACATGAGCATAAATTTAATCTCAATGTTTCTCTATGGAATCCGAAATGTTTGTCTTACAAAAAGTAAGGGTACGACTATGCATGACTAGATGTCGAAATTTAGACTAGCACAAAAGGTATCTAAGCAATTGTCTGCGTAAACAGATATTAAATTTCTAACCTTCCAAAAGTGAACGTGCATCGGTTTTAGATGAACAGAAAATTTTCTAATTTATGAAGATCAAGAAATTTGCAGAATAAACAAAAATTGTTTGAACAACTCAATTCACATCGGATAATAAAGGGGAAATCGCAGATTGACTGGTTTCGGATTTTTTCATTTTCCTGTATCAAAACATTTTTTCAGAAATAAGTTTAAACTCCGACTGTAACCGCAATAGCAATTGGCCTTATACTCCCCGCCCAGGTCGTTGGCGGCCTTCTTCTTCTCGTAACATACCCCAATCAGTTCCCCAGCAGGTGTCACCTGTTGGTGCCAGGTCCAGGTCTCCTCCTGCCAGGCATTCGATAGCCAGTACAAACGATAGTCGGATACTGGGATATGGACTTGGACAACTAGGACTTATTCGACTCATTCCCCGCTCTAATCCTCACCGGCGGTTCGAATTTCGAAGATACATATTTCATCCTGATTCCCTAATTGTACAGTCCGAAAGAAAAAATGGCTTTTCACCCATGCCGATTACAGAACAAATTGTATTAGCAGCATCTAATGGTGATGTTTTTGCAACAATAAAGACTAGTGGTATCCTTTGTGGAATATATAAACCTGGACGAAGAAAGTACCGAGCGAAAATAAATATAGAAAGCGGTGAGGTTAAGATATTGCTTCAAGAAGAAATTGACGCAGTTCCAGTAGGCCACACTCGTCCTATTCAACAGTATTTCAGCATAGTAGTTGCAAAATACGATTCTTTACAGTTGAATCAATAATTTAATTTTTTTTAAAATTAAAAACGTTTTGTCAATGCGAATAAACCGAACTGTCAAAATCTATGTTTGGTCATTTCTTTTTAAAGAGATAACATCCTTTCACATATTCTTTGTACGATTCAACAGTGGTAACTAAAAGCTCAAACGTGATTGATTAAAAAATATTCCCGCTGTGTGGGCACATTCTCATTGCACTCTGCGCTTGCGGCTCTTCGTGCCAAGTTCGATCCCGCTTCGCACGCGCGAGAACGCTCTCTCGTTTCGCGCTCATTTTCGTACGTTTAATGAAACCTGTGATTCACACTTCTGATGAACTACTGCAATAAATTGTAACTGAAATTGTGTTCTATTTGTTTTTAAAGAAAGTTCTCAAAGACTAGCAGCTTTGACGATTACATTCTTATTAAGAAACTCGCGCTTCGCGCTCGATAATTTGTATCCAATTCAAAAACTTCATCAAGATAATATTGAAATTTTATTCAAATTTACTAAAAACCATGCTTTCAACTTACGGATCTCTTAATAATAAAAATTGCATATTTTTGAATATGATCCAAATTTTTGAACTTTTGTCTAATTAAGAAATTTCATAAGAATACTTTCGAAATACGTATAGTTCTTATCTAGTAAAAATTTGGAATGATATAGATTAACCTATTATGTTTTTTTCTTCCTTTTTTTGAAAATTTTTAAAATGTTGAAAAAGTGTACCAGAAAGTTTGACAAAAATGGTTAAAACTCATTAATTTTTTCTCTTCAAATTTTGAAAAAGGGACCGTCCATATATCACGTAATCTCGCTCGGTTTATTGGTTGGAATTCAGAAGACAATTTCAAAATTTAACTGGAGCATTATATAATCTATAATATAAAAAATCACACAATGTTATAAAAACATTAATTTATTTCCTTTTCATACTGCAGCGTAAAAAACTAATTTAGAATTTCTTTAGCCTTTCTTGATCGATTCAGATGGCGCTATCATCTCAAAAAGAGATTTATGAAAATAGGAACTTGAGCGTATGATTACGTAATCACTCAAACAAAAATTTAACTAAGATAATTTCTAAATATATTTGATATCTAGTGAAGAATTTAAATGAAATTTCCTAATCTATCAGAAAAATATTTATTTTTTATTTTTCTAAACATTTTCAAAATTTCAAAAGTACATAACTTTTCTAATTTACATCGAAATTAAACATTTTATTTTTATAATTTTCAAGTTTTCTATCCGTCTATGAGAAACTTGACGTCTATTGAGAAACTAATCTTCTAAAATTACAAAAAGCTTCCAAATTTTAAAAATGCTCTAAATTTTGTAATTTTGGTCGGAAATATCTGCTTAATGAACTTAGCCTTCATTTTAAGATCCTTAAGAAAGCGTGCAGAAATTTCAACTTGGATCTGATCGGGGCCCAAGCGCTGCGCCCAGAGACATCCATACCTGGCCCCGATCGGGCCCATATTATTTTATTTTTCTTATTCTTAATTAAAAGGGTTTCTTAAATAAAATAATATTAAAATCGAATATATCACCTCCTTAACTGAAATTTGAGAATATAAATATCAGATTATCTAACAGATCGCGATATGAAAAAATTGGAGTATGTCAGACACTTTTTTTCGAGCAAATAGAAAAAGTCAAACGACTTTTGTGTATGATTTGTGTATGATAAACCATTTAAGTATTTTGCAATATATTTGTGGTTTTAACTTCTAAATTGAAGTTGCTTTCAATTTCTATATTGAACCTAATTGTGGAAAGTATCAAATCACCTAAAAATACGTGAAAATAAATATTTTTATGACGTCATTGTTGATCTAATTCGTTTTCACATTCAACAAATGAAATATTACTTTTGCTACTTTTCTTATAAATAAATAACCTCATTTCCAGGTTAGGTTTCATCTTAAAATTCTTAATAAATTTACTTATTATAGTCTTCAACACGTAATTCAGGAATATTTTGAAGTATACGATACCTACGCATTCTTCTTGTGCTCACTTTTAACATTTTTTCCCACTTATTTTGTCACTTTTCCAGATACTAATGCAAATATTTTTGACGCTTGACACTTTACGTTGAAACTTGGGCGATTTGGAGTCAACCCACTTTAGTCCCCGAAATTAATGGAGCGCCATCTACATAAAGACATACAGACGGACAATGATACATACAGACACCGACAAAAGTTTATAATTTTCGGACTCTGTGAGGGCCGAAACGTCAAGCTCCGTTAAAAATCCGAGATCGAAAATTTGAACGATTACATTATGCTCTCATGAAAGAGAATGTATAAAATGTTTGATTGATAAATGAAAAGGTTATGCAGCTTAATTTTTGCCGGCCCGGTGTGTACGTTTTTAAAATTAAATTTTAAAGTTTTGCCTCCACGCAAACAGCGCAATGAAAGCAACTATTTTAATTTTTTGTCTTCTCAGCATTCTGAATTTAACATTGACTTCATCTCTTCTGTTTACCTAACATATTATTAATTCGATTCAAAAACTGTTCTTTTTATCAGCGAAAATTTGTAAGTACCTTCGAACGATATCTGAATACTTAAGGTTAGAATTTTCTCTGAATATTTTCCTAGATTGTTAAAATGGCTGAAGAAAAAAGAACAAAAGCAATTAAATATCGTAGATTATTGCAATCGCGTTTATACAGTTTTAACGATTTCCTGAATAATTTTAAAGATAGTTTTGAACTCTCCATTAATTTAGAAGTTATTTTACAAGAAATAAGTAACAGCTGGAACAAGTTTCAGGATGTGCAAACATAAATAAAGGAATTAGGTAAAAACGACGATGAGTCCAAAACGAGAAAGGACTTTGGCAATAACTAATAATTTAACTTCTCTTGGTCTGTGTTGTTTGCGACACCATGGAATTGTGCATTAATGCAAAACTTTCATATGAATATTGGATCACCAACAAATTTCGGTCGGAAAACAGGATCTTGGCATTTAATTGTGATATATATAATAACGTCTAAGCTTTATGATCTTACAAAGAGGGAGTGGAAGTCGAAGTTCGCCTCTAAAGAAGAATGATTAACTATGTATGAATTAGACGATTTTCTTAATGAAAGTTGCAAGATATTAGAATCTCTATCTTTTGACATGTTTTAGAATAAGGTTTCTTATACTTATACATATATATGCTGAAGACAAGAAACATAAATTATGTACAAAATATTTAAGAAATAAGCATGGTTTTCAGAATTGTTCATCCGGGAATCTCTGCGATGTAAATGGAAGCATCATCCCTTGCTCCACTATGAAAATTCTACTGGAGGCATTCACGAGTGAATATGGACAAGAAAATGACACCTCATCCTCATCACTAGAATGGATTTGCAACGATAATAATCCTAAACAAACCTCAACGTCAGCTTTTCATTCATTGATTTTTTTTGCTTTAACGTTTAATAATTTTAAAAATATGAAGTCTTCGGAAATGTCCGATGGATATAGTTTTGTGGGTTTATTCTGTAAAATAAAAACGAGTTATTGGAACGAGCTTTATTAAACCATTTACACATGAGAAAATTAACGGCATTCTTAAAATAAACACGGTAGTTCCTAGGACGCGGCGGTCTTTGGATAAGGAAGTTCGAGCAGGTGATTGCCCTTTTTAAACTCTTCTTTTGTGATTTAATAGAGTTTAGTAGTTGCTCAAAGAAAATTTTTAAGTCTTTTTTTAATAAAAAAGAGAAAAGTTATGTTACCCTTTCTAACTCGAAATTTCAATTGATTTAATCGCACCCTTCCTTTCACATCGTTTTTTCGCAAATGGTTGTTCTTTTAATCGCTTATTTCACAAGTTAATGGAAGTATGTAAGGGCTTAAAAGTTTCTGTTTTCATTACACGTAATTAAATAAATGTGAGGATTAGTCATTTTATTAATAATTAAATGTATAATTTAAGAGTCGTATGTGTAAAAATACTTCAAATTATAATTATTTCCGAATAATACAAATTAGAATAGACAAGATTTAAGTTTGGAAAATAATTCAGTTACAATTAGAATGTAGAAGAAAGACAATTTTAACAATTGATTGTTAATGCTAAAATAACGATTTATTGCAAGCATGGGACCTACTGTTACTTCGGCTATTTCTTCTGGGGTCATATTTCTTCGTCTGAATACGTATATTCCACAAAGAATGGGATTCACGGGGGGAACTAGTCGAATAAATCCAAGTTGTCTAAGGCCTTATCCAAGTACCTGGTAATCAGGAGTCCTGGCAAGAGGAAGCCTGGCAGGAGGAGACCTGGAACTGATACGTATAAGGCGGCTCTAGATCGGCAGAAGAATCGGATATGCGACAACAAGATGGGTGGACAAAATTATATTTCAGGTCGGGGCGACCATGCCTATCACCATTAGTATTAGAGTTGGACTGTAAACTTAATAGTGAAAAGCGAAAAGTAGCGCAAAATTATTTGATTAAAACTATTTTGTACAGAAAGGATAGTTATATCTGTGCAATGATCAAGCAAATTATTCTCTGATGATTTGCGAGTTAATCGAAAAAGATATAGGTGCATAGTCTATGCACATAGGAATTTACATATGCACATATAGACGTTCACATTTACGCATTTACACTTACGTTCTAAAAAGTTTAGCGCCTCCCTCCGTCTGTAAATATTTACCAAAGTGAAAACAATGTTTCCCCGTTACTTAGGGTAAAATTATTATAAGTTTAGGTATAAGATTTGGAATAAGTATTGGATAATATGGTAACTATTTGACTTAAAAAAGTCAACTTTTGTATTTATTATTTTAAAAACTATTGATCTGCAAGTTCCAAATTATTTTTTTAAATGTAATCAGACAGTTTGTTGGAATGGAAATAAAAATGTTGAAATTTAATAGTTCTGGGATTATAAAAATCTTGAAAATTGTATTTCCATAATTCAAAAATCTCAGAATTTAAAAGTACAAAAATTCAATAATCTCGACATTATATTTAAAATTTTTGAAATTGAAAATTCCCGTTAACTAATAATATACTAAAATTACAAAATACTGAAATTTGAAACTTCTGAAAAAAGACTATTAAAAGAGATTTTTAAATTTCGAAAATTTCAAGAGTTCTCAAAAACAATATGCAATTCTTAAAAAAGTTGATAACTTTTGAACATAATTAGCGATATTTCAACAAAGTCAAAGAGTTTTCAATAAAATTAAATAATTTTGAACATAACGAACTTTCAACTGAACAGGTGACATTCCAACGGAATTGGAGAATATTCAACAAAATTAAAGGTTTCTCAACCAAAATTTCACAAAATATTTCTTAAAAAGTGATACGAAGAAAGTGTTACGTAGGAAAATTCACCCCCCCCCCCTCCTCACACCTACGTTTCTTCCCACCGTAACCTAGCGTAGTATTTTCACTGACTTCTTCCTCCTCCTTAAAGGCGTTACGTAATTTTTTGACGGCTTCTAATTTTAAAGAAAAATTCGATCATGTTTTAAGTTGAAAAGAGAAGTAATATAAAAAATATTTGCGTAACAAACACGCAATGAACTAACTACGGAATACAACAATTTTTGTTAAAAGTGTTTTTTACGTCGGTAGAAAGTTAGGTACATTTCAAAATTATGTAAAAATACACTTATTACGCCAAATTTATATTAAAAACCATATTGAATATCATTTTTATATTTTAAACATAACTTATTTCGAAAATAAATCTTTTATTTTCAAATTACTTGAAAAATTGACATTAAAAAAAGAAAGAACATTTATTTTTTTTATTAGAAAAAATACTAACAGTTGGCCATAAATTATTATTAAAATACATCCCAGAATTACTTGCTAGCATAATCTCCTGCATTAGCTCAAATGATAATTTAAATAAAAAAGTACCACTTAAAGTTCTATACATTTATAGCAGGCACTAAATAAATTCTCCAAGTAAAAACCGCCTTTCCCTAAAACGTACAATGTTATATAAATTATGACGTCAGTTTTGGCGAAGTACATAGACTATTATCATCCTGAATCTGACAAATAAAATAGAAATAGAATCTCGATCGATATTATTGTCTAATGATTATCTTTAAAGATAACGTCACAATATGTTTGACACGATACGTACTCTAATAAGGGAACAGAGTACTTATTAGTTACACTGTTAACTACAGTATATCCTTTAATTGAAAAAGATGACGATCGTTTCTACTTTGCTTTTGTTCTTGACAGTTATTCTTAATTCTACTGGTAAATATAATAAGTTATTACATATATAAATATTTTAAAAACGTTTTTCGGCTTTTTGAAAATAAACATTCGTCCGATTTCATTCGTATTCTATCTCTATTTCTTTTTTCAAAGTTTATTTTTACTCACACAAAATAAGTCTGAATTTCTTCTGGATTTATTGCAATGGTGCTCGGGATGTGTATATCTTAAAAGTTAAGGCGACCATCTTTACATCTAGCAACGTCCATATGAGTTCGTCTAAATTCCGACATGTACCATGACAGCTTGTTTAATCTGCGGACATGGAAAGATGGTACAGTCCCAACTCTGCACGATAAAATTTGGACGTGTACATCTGGTACTCTCGCAAATGTCAACATGCACAGATGGTACACTTCCAACCATGCAGGCTGAAACTAATATGTGCACAGATGGTGATCTCCCTACTGTGCGCTTTCACTTACTGTACACTTCAAACTATAGTTTAGCATCCCACAGATATTAGCATTTAAGGGACACCAATATGAATTCTCGTCCAAGGGCACTAGGATCTTCTTTTCATCTCATATTAAGGGGGGATGAAAAAATTTTCAGAATAATAATAATAAAAAATAATAAACGGAGATTCGCAGAATTACTAGTTTTGGAAAGTTTCTCTTATATGTCCCCCAAAAATTCCGCTGCATGTGTGTATTAAAGTGTAGTACTATCTTTAGAAAATCATTTTAATTATAAAAATTTTGCCGCTACTTTTTTCCAGAATTAAGTTTACAGTCTAGTTCTAAGCTGAATGACGATTGGCTCAATACACCCCTCCCGGTATTTAGGTGGCCATCTTCTTCTGCTCGTCACATACCTCAGTCTCCTGCCGAATTCGAGTCTCCTGTACGTAGTAGGTCCAGGTCTCCTCCTGCCAGGCTTCCTCATTACAGGAATCCTGATTTCTGGGTACTTGGTTATGGAATTGGACAACTTGGACTTATTCGGCTTATTCCTGATATCAATCCTCACCGACGATTCGAATTTCGAATATGCACTTTTCCTCCCGATTTACCACTTCTACAAATAGAACGAAAAGGCGTCTTTGGACCCATGCGAATCCAAGAACAAATTGTACTGGCAGCATCTAATGGAGATGTTTTTGCAATATTACAGGATAATAGTATTCTTGGGGGAATATACCAATGTAAAAGTAGAAGCCATCGCGCAAAAATAAACATAGAAAGCAATAAGGTTACGAAGTTGTCCCGAGAAGAAATTCATGAAGTTCCAGTAGGTCCAAAAAATGCAATATATCAGAATTTTAGAGTAGTAGTTGTAAATTACGATTCTCTTTTGCGAAACTAATAGTTCATTTATACAAATTTCAAACTTTTTATCAATGCGTATGATCCGAATTTATACCTAAGCTATGGTTGGTGGAAAATCTGAATCCTTGCCGTTACAGATATTATTGAGTCACATCGTTAAATACCAATAATTTACCATTTATTTCAAAATGTTACAAAAATACCAACATCCTATTTGTGTATATGAAATTAGATTCAAGAAGAGACATTTGTTATAAAATAGTGTTATCTTACCTTGAAAGCAGCCGATTTTGGTCGTTTCGCAGTTTAATTTTTATTACATTCTTTTCGAAACTCAAATCTTTTCTATTTTAATTCTTACTATTGCGACAGATTTATCATATGAAGTATTTTCTAAATAGAGGACACTCAAATGAGACATTTTTTTGCCAATAAAATTCCTGATCTATACATTTAAGTTTAATCTAACCGTTCAGTAGTGTGTGATGAACTTTAAGCCTCCACCATAAAAAATCGTAAATAAGAACAAAATACCTTGCAAAACTGTATAAAATTTTATTTCACATACATCTTATTTTCCCTTTTTAAAAATCTTTAAAATAATATCTGGATTCGGTATTTACTCTTGAGACTTGCTTACTCTCATCTTTTTACAATTTTTAAAAATAATTACAAATTCTTGAATAACTTTAGCTTTTATTTAGCAGTCCGAATCATTTTTTAGCAGATACTACTTTACTCAGAAAATTTAACTGCCACGTAACCATGTAACCTGGTGTATATGTAGTTGTTATACAAGTGAGAGTATATTTTTCGCGCAGTTACCTGAGCACATTTGCAGCTAAAAAAATACAAAAGTTATTTCATTAAGAAATCATTTTTGCTACTTAAATAGAAGAATAACATCCAAGCTTTACAGGAAAACTGAGAAGTTGTGTCTCACATGTTTTACTCTGCGGTTACTGCATTGATTAGTAAACATGTCTGAAATCACTGATTAATCAGTGAAACATATAATTACTATTACAATCAGTAAATTTTTCACTGATTCATGTTTAGAGAGTACGAGTTTTCTTTTAGATTTTTCTCGTATCGCAGCGTCTTTTGGCCTAATATTGGAATTTTCTATTTTTTCATATCAATTGCAATAAATAAATTAAAAACGAGAATTTTTGTCGAAAAATGCTAAGAAGAAATTTAGTATGAACTTTTAAACTCTGTAATCTCTTCAAAAACTTCCCCTCCCATATTTCGCGTAGTTAATTGACTTAAAATTTTATAATTATTGAATTTCTCCATAACTCTTTCCAATTATGAAACAAAAATGGCGAGTTCTTCGAAAAAGTGGTTAAAAGTAATTTTGTGAGGTATTTCAAAAGCTAGAATTGCTCTTCAAGACTTTTTTTCACTTTTTTTATTCAATGATATTTTTCACCAGTGAAGCAAAAACTACACCTCTTGTGAAGAACGCTATAACTGATCATTTTCTTTTTATCGAAAAAAGTAATTAAAGAAATTGTTTTGTTTTCAGAGAACTACGAACAGCCGTAGATTTAATTAATAATCTTAAAAACAATGGTCTTAAACATTTTGAAAATGCTCTAACTATTTGAATTCTCTTCCACAATGTCTGGTTAACGAACTCGTTCTTTCTTTTATGGCTTAAAAAAAGTGTGCCAAACCTTGATTTGATACGTTCATATTTGAATAGTTGTCGTGTTTTTGGATGGAAGGGCGGACATAGGCCATTGCCAAAACTTGATTTTCGGCTATGGGACGTCTCGAAGCGTGGAAATCCGTTGAAAAACTGTGGTGTAAAATTTTGGACAATTCTAATACTTTCTCAATTATAAGTGATGAGAATGTGAAAACTTAATCTTTTACTAAACAGTTACATTTTTTAATATTTTGAAATATAAAAAGCGAAATATATATCTAAAGAAAATTAGATATAACTTTGCGAGTTATTTTGTTGGTTATTACAAATTTTCTATGTTTAAGGATTTTAATCCATCATAAACAAATTAACGTTCAGATACGAGTAGTTGCATAAATGTAAAGACTAGTCTTTACATCAAAGCCTTCAAAAACAAGTTCCTGTAATTCTAGTACTAATTTGTTTAGCCTTTCTAAATTAAGTTTCTTCACAATACATTTTATTTTTTATTTAATGAAGCGTCCCGTTTCCCCGTGCAAGTAGCCAAACGGGATGAAAAACTTTTTTTTTAAACATAACGAAAAAAAGTAGAACATAAAATTTTTTGAAGCAACATTTTTTCAGGTTATTATTAGGTGCTTAAAGCCATGTGAAGAGTGGGTCACGTGACCAGATTCCTATCTTACCGCCACTTTTTTTATTTCCAAACTTATATTCACACGAAACGCTAAATCGAATTAAAAATTTTGGCTAAAAAACAAGAAGCATTAAGACTAGTGGGTCTAATCCTAAATTTGTGTAATTATGAAAAAAGTTTTTAGTTATAAATAATTGTTTTTTGCTTTCTTTATAATCATTAAAGTTTAGTACCAGGCGCACCTTTCTTAGTGCTTCTTATTTATTATCTTAAATTTTCAACTCGATGTGACGCTTCGTGTGAAAATAAGTTGGGCAATAAGAAAAGTGGCGGTAAGGTAGGAATCTGGTCACGTGACCCACTCATCACATGGGCTTAAGAAAACTATGTATAGTGTTGAATGCGGTAAAATTGCCCTATATCAATACTATTCTGAATTGAATACTGAAATTTTAGTTTTTTAACGATATCAATCAAGAGATATCTATGAAGCCGAGAGTTCAGAATTTCCACCAACCATAGCTTTGGCATCTGTTTAAATCATGCACAGTGACAAACAATTTAACATTTCTTAAATTTAATTATTGGTTTAGAATGCAATCTCTATTGGTTAAAACCTCTACTACTTAATTTAAAATTTAATTATATTGTTGAAGTTTCAGCTATTTGTTTGAAAATATGTCGATCTAGGTTGAAAATGAACTTGGTGGGGACAAATTTGAATGTTTGCAAATATTAAATGAATTAAGGGTCTTTTCAGATACCAAAGTGAAGAATGTTCTGCCATTGAAGGACGAAACTTTAAATGCTTTCCTGAGTAAACTCAATTCGTATAGTTCCGGTGCCTTTCACCGGGACTCCAGTCACTTCCCTTTAACAGCGGATCGAGTCACTCCAGTTGTAGATAATTTACCGAAACTTTTATCGGAGCTATACAACGAAGACTACGAAGCATACTCCTTAGAAATGTTAAGAAAGGTCCCAGTTGACTTATCAATCGCACAGGAACAACAGCGAGCTGTCATAGAAAAAACCTTCGCCCAGAGTAAGATTTTATATTGGTTTTCAATTAAAACTGGGAGGATTACTGCATCCAAATTTAAGGCTGCATGCCATACTTCAGCAGAAAGGCCCCCTTTGTCTCTCATTAAAGGAATATGTTATCCTCGGTCATTTTTGTTCAAGAATAAAGCAGTTCAGTACCGTTTACAGCATGAAGATATTGCCAGAAACAAATATGAAGAGTATATCACGAAGAAGCACACCAACTCCGTAATGGAAACTACGGGATCTAGCATATCTCTTGATGATCCTGCTTTCGGTGCATCACCTGACGGTTTAGTTTGTTTTGAATGCTGTGGACCAGGCTTCCTAGAAATTAAATGCCCTTATTCGATGTTGGATGCAAAGATGGATTTGACATCATTTGCTAAAAAGAAAACCAGTTGTCTCATGTTAAAAGAGGACGGTACATTTCCGCTGGATACAAACCACGAATATTATTATCAGTTGATGTTGGAAATGTTCGTAACCAAAAGCAGTTACTGTGATTTTGTTATATGGTCCACCAGGCAGAAATTAATTGAAAGAATTTATTTTGATGAAAAATTCTCAAAAGCAAATATTTCCAAGGATAAGTTTCTGCATCTGAATGTCATTCTACTAGAACTTCAAGGAAGATGGTACACATACTTGCGGCATTTCGACCAGTTGGAGACAGAAATGTGGTCTGATTGCGGTGAGCCTGACGATGGACGCGCATTGCTGCAATGAGCTAACCAAGAGTGCCCTATTCAATGGTTTCATTTAGAATGTATAGGTTTAACTCAGATACCTGATTGCGATTTTTATTGGTTCTGCGATGCTTGCAACAGCTTAGTTCAAGATGCAGAATTGCATTTACAAATGTAACTATAGCTAAGTTAAAGGAACCAATTTCTGAAAAAATCCTAAACCTCAAATTTCATCATCCTTTTTACCATGGACGAAAATTAAAACCTTTGTTACCCGGACAGAAAATGTATCCAACTTTAATATCTGTATGTATTTTTATAGTTGAAATTAAAACTTGGGATAAAAATGGCAAAAAATAATGTAAATACGTTAAAAACACAATTTCGCGAAGTGCATTCCCCAATGGCTCGAATGTTATAGACTGATTAGTCGAGGGTATGCACCTCAATGGCAGCCTAATAAAAAATTCAAATAACGAACAAACTTACTTGACTACTAGAGAAAATTGTATAATTATGTTTAGTTAATAACGCGTATTATCTGAAATTACCACTTTAAAGAGAGCACTGTGATTTCCTAAATAAATAAGAAAATAATATTCAATACGTAGTTGAAACTTAAAAAATTGTAAGAGGACTTTTTTCTAATTTTCTATATTTAAAAGAAGAAAAAGATTAGTAATGGTTTAATTGACAAGCTCACAAAATCCCTCACTTTATAAATATTTGAAATATACTAATCGTTAAAGATAACAATGAAGTTTAATTTTAATGTAACCAAAAATGTGCTCTCGCAATTCACAATCGACAATTGGTTCGCAAAGAAAAGTATCGAAGGCAATATTTCTTGAGCCGAATCTTCAAGAAATAGAGCTTTGACAAAAGTTTTCCGCAATTAACCGATGTTTTATTTCGATAAATGATGAATGAACTTTTTTCAAATAATTTACTTATTTGAGAATAGCTTCATTATTCTTAATCATTGTAGTAACATTTAAATATAAATAATAAATAAAAAATATCTGAATTTCTGGTTTAAAAATTTCAATCTAACAAATTGCAATTCCCTATTAATAATTAAAACTATCCATCGACCCTCGGCATCTGGTTGATCTTCATTCATTGCTGCCTTTACTCTAGTCCTATAGCGTTAAGAATGTTCAAATACCAGCAAATTTTATTTTAAAGTCTGGCCTTTTTTATTTCCTGTAAATTACACGATTAGGTTGCAATAGTTTTTTGAAAGGAAAGAAAGAATATGAAAATAAAATAAGCTCTGAAGTACATTATAGGATAGCATTTTATTTAGCACCTGAAACATCATAAATATTGCAACAACTATATACAAACTTATGCTTCGCCATATTTTCAGATTGATTTTTAAGTATCACAACTTCCTTAACTTTGCATGCAATAGCATTATCACTTACAAATCCATTGCAAATTATTATTTACAAATTATTTCTAAATAACACAGCATCGTTAACTTGCGATTAAATGCACAATTAGAGACAAATGTAACAAATTATTAAAGAAGTAGCGAGAAATACTTTGAACCTATTTTAGACCCTTTTTTAAATATTTCAACATCATTAAACTATGCAAGCAATTGCATTATTAATTCCGGATATCTAACCTTTCCTAGGAACAAAATTCCAATATGAAAGTTTTTTTCAGAATTCGATAATATATAAAATTTAAGAAATTTGAATGAGATTGAAATCAAATTTAAAATCCTATTTCAGGTCCAATAATAAAGTTAGTGTGCAAAATTCCTGAAAATAAAACCAATAATCTAATAACCAAATTTGGACAAGTACAACAAAATGTTCCTACTGTAACCTGAAAAAAGCAAAAAAAAATTTCCAAAAAATGAAAGGAAAATATTAATTTTCGGCACTCATAGAGCACCCTTATCAAGGCAAAAAAAAATTCTCTCGGGGGTCAGAAAAAGAGCATCGTGATTTCGTTGCTCTTCCTTTTTGCTCGAATTTTTATTACTTTTTTTGCCGTAATAAGGGTGCTGTATGAGTGCCGAAAATTTGGAGGGGGATTTGTTCGATTGCCTTCTCATTTTTCTGGTCTCTTTTTTATTTTTTTTCCAAAAAAGGAATATTTTTCTTTTGTTTCTGTTTTGAATTTTTTTCCTTGTTTCAAGTTGCAGTACTTTGTGGTGGCCATCCAAACTTTGTCGTTAAATTCTTGGTTTTATTTTAGGGAATTCGGCACATCAGATCAATAATATTTTAGAAATTATCATCTAACCTAAAGTTATCTTGTGGAACTTCAAAATAGCATTTGAAAGTCACTAAAAAATATTAGATAATTAATTTTGAAGTATTTAAAACTCTTTGAAATCCTTGTGAGATTTTTGAAATCACTGTGAAATCTTTAGGAGTCTTTAAATCGCTTAAACTCTTTTTTAAACTTCTGAAGTATTTAAAATCTTTAAAAACTATGTGAAATCTTGTCAAATATTTTGAAACATATTGAATCGTTAGAGATTTTTAAAATCTGATGCACATGTCTCTGTTAAAGCTTTTAAATGTTTGTAAATTTTAAATGTTTGTTTATTTCTTTGAAATAACGGAAATCTTTGAGAAAACTCTTGACTCTTTTAAATCTGAGTTACACGCGTTTGTGGAATTTTTTGAATCTGCGCGGGGTCTGCGGTTGTCACTCAGGCGTGCACTTAAGTGTGAACACAGAAAAGCGGAACGGGCTATAATGAGTTAGTTCCAACCCAACGTTATCCCCAAAATTGGCGCTATAGAAGAGTTTCACTGTATTTTAATGAAGGGTACCCCAAGAGATTATGAAAATATAAAACTAAGCACCAAGGAATGAATTTCAGATGGATAAATATTTGAAATGTGGTTAAAGGTCACGTGATAGGACATAGCACTATGATAAGGCAAAAATAGTTTGAAAATATATTCAGAACAGATGAAAATATCGGCAAAATGAATATATTCACAATTTATTTGATTTTAATTAAAGCCTTTCAAAACTGCATAGTACAATAAATCAGTATGGAGTGCTGCCGGACATTATGTAGACTATTATTTAGAATCAACATTGATAAATCGTTTTGTAACTATAGTAAAATGTTCATAAGCATAAAATTGACAACTTCAGGCCACACTATAGACAGATATATACAGGCTTTGAAATGATTTTTAATTCTAAGCCCTAGATCGTTGAATTCTATTTTTAATGTTATAGATATCTGTGAATCTCAAATATTTGAAAAATTATGTTAATATTATTTACCCATTTTTTATTTGTTGGGATAGATGCTTGACAAGACATTTTTCATACTTTTCATTTATAATTTTTAAACTATGCCGGCTAAATTTTTGAAACTTTACTAAATTTTGTTTTGATAAGTGCTTTACTGAAATCATTTCATAAAAAATGCATTATTTAAAGGAAAAGTGGAAAATGGCGAACACAAAATCACCGGGCAGCAAGAAGTTCGCAAACCCCGAGTTTTCGGTAACGAACTTTTCGCTTGTTCGCCCTCCGTAAGCTTCCGATATGAAGGACACAGTTCATTGCGGGGTGATTCCTATCAAGATTTTTAATGTCGAATGGTGTTTGCAGTGTGACCAACACTGAGCACAGGAGTACAAGTTTGCTGGGTTTTCTATCTATACTTCAAAGAAATCTAAAACCTGTACACAACATATCCAAAAAAATGTTAATAAACAAAACAAATTATTTATCTGCGATAGATTAATACATTACTTGTATGCTAGGTTCAGTGAGATCAAAATTTTGGATTTTCTTACGAATCATTTCAATCTCTCCATAAGCTACAGACAGTTTTTACTTCAGGCTCTTTATTTCCTTTAGTGTCTCGCTCAAAGTAACCCAGTGGGCACGAACTTTGGCGACGTCTTTGCGACATCGTTACGACATATTCACGACAACTTTACAATATTCTACGTCCATATCGTTCAGATGTCTTTACGATATCGTAAAAACGTCGCATGATCTAATGATTTCTTTACGATATCGTAAAGACACGGTAACGGCACGGACTTAGGATGTCGTAGCAGTGTCGCAAAAATATCGTAACGATGTCGTAAAGATGTCGCCAAATGTTGTGCCCACTGGTAAGATTTCTGCGCTTTGCAACTCTGGCATGTTCATCTCCATGGCCGCATTTCCCACAAAAATATCTTCGACATCCTCAATATCTATTAAAATTTTATTTGCGCGAATGTCATCAGGATCCATATCTACTATAGAGTCATATCGATGAGGAATCCCTTTATCTACTTCTACATCATTAATTTCTGAACAACTTTCACTTTCTTTCTGGGTGACTGGAATTTCCTTCTCTTTCACCTTAAAAAATTGTATACAAAATTAATTTCATACTTGATATTTTACGATATAATTTACTCACGTTTAACAAAAATAATCGTCCCCGTTCACTTAAAATAACTTTAATTTCATTTTGAGAAAACTAAAGTTCTTTTTCTTAACAATGAAAAAAGCCATTTTTAGACGATTATTCCAGCTTGTATGTGAAATTACTCTTTTCTCGTCTCTCTGATGCCGTTTCATCGCAGATCGACCCCTCAGCGCTAAAAGGGATTTTTATTCGAAAATTTCTCATTGAAAATTAAAGTGATTGGTTGATAGTAGAACTACATTGCTGAACATTCATTTTATTGGTAGAAGATTTAACGACTTTCTTACAAATTCGTTCATTTTTGGCTGAAAATTAATTTTTTAACTAAAAACTGAACTATTTTATTATTAATTAAAAGCTTATATTTTTTAGTTAAAAATGCTACAATTTGTTAGAAAATTCACCTTCTTGAGTAAACATTTAATTGCTTAGTTGAAAGTTTAAGTACTTGAATAAAAGAGTTTCTACTTTGTTAAAAACTAATTATATTAGTTGAAGATCCACCTCTTTGGTTAAAAATGGAATTACTTTAAGGAAAACTCGCCTGTTGTTGTTAAAAATTGATCTTTTCGAAGGAAACATTAACTATTCCATATTTGGTTGAAAATCTAAAGTTTTTAGTTTAAAATTTAAGTCTTGTGTTGAAAAATCGTGTTTTTGGTTTGAAAATACAATTTTTCTTTGCTTAAACTTGTATTATTTTGTTCGAAAATTCAACTACTTGGTAACAAATAACTCTTTTAGTTAAAAATAAACTTTTTGGTTAAAAAGGCAAAAAAAATCGTATTTTTGGCTAAAACATTCAAATTTTAACTACTTATTTGAAATTTAAACTGTTTGTCAGAAAGCAAATTTTTCTTATAAAAAGAATATTTGTTTTTTCCCCGGTTAAAACTTCAACTATTTACTTAAACACTTGACTTTTTTTGTTGATAACTGATTAAAAATTCTCTTTTTATATAAAATTTTTGTACTGAAAATGTAACTGTTTCATTGATTCAAAATTCATATATTTGACTGAAAACTCATATTTTTTGGTAAGAAATTACTTCTTGGTGAAAAATCCATCCTTTTTGGTTACAAATGCAACTGTTTGGTTGACAATTAATCTGTCTTGGTTAAGGACTCAACACTTTTGTTGAAAATTCCATTTTTTTAATGTTCCGGGTAACGTGTTACTGTTAAACATTGCAATTCTGAATTCAAACCTTAACCAAACATTGAAAAATGGTTGAAAACCGTCTTTAATTATCCATCCGAGAATAGTTAAATTGTACATACCTATATTTATAAAAGACAGAAATTTTAAAAAAAGGAATATAAAAAGAAACAATATAAAAAATATATATAAATAATGAACATACAACAATTACTCGAGTTTATTATGCATGATGCTTTTTTAATTTCTTATAAATGTATAGATGTGGAACTTTGTATGTGTAAAATTAAATAACCATGTTCTTTAGCTTAGGAAAGTAACTAAAAAGCCAAATTAATTTCATAATGGTACAAGCTTTTATGAATTTTATGATTACAGGATATTCTAAAGTATACGAATATTAACACTATCGAGTCAATAAATAAATTAATATTAATAATTTTCTTCATTTGTTGCTCAAATTCATGAATAATATTTTCAATAAAATATAATTTGATCGAGATCAGAGGAAATTAAGAAATGAATTTTGATTTAAATGAGGCGAAATCTACGACTATTAATTTACTTACATTTCCTTTTCACATAATTAATTAATTAAATATTACAATTTTTAAAACCAATTTGAACATGATCGAAAAAAATCAATCAAAAAATTCCTGATTTTCCCAGGTAGGACAACCTGAATATAATTCTGCAGTTTCTATATCTCTGCAAATTCTGCTTACTGTTTGAACCCGCATGAAAATCTTATCGTGTTTAT
>NC_046657.1:33283420-33289172 GCF_010883055.1 Belonocnema kinseyi
CCTTACATTATTGCCACTATCTCTAGCACTGCGCCATTGCGACGGGTACTTGTGCGGCAAACCTGCAGATCGAAAGTACAAGGTCACTCATGTATTTTACATGGACGATCTTAAGATCTGTGCTAAAAAGAGAGAGCAACTGCATCTAGCTCTAGGGATTGTCGAACGATATACTAAGGAAATTGGAATGGAATTTGGGTTAGACAAATGCGCCAAGGTTTATTTGAAGTGTAGAAAACTTAATGGCATCCCTGAAGATCCTGAGCTCGTTGATAGAAGCGCCATGCGACATCTTTGCGCTGGAGAGACTTATACATACTTGGGCGTGCCACAGAGCCGCATTCAGGATGTGACATCTATAAAGGATACTCTCCGAAGCAGATACAAACGTCTCATCCGACAGATTTGGTTTTCCGAATTGTCGGCGAGGAACAAAGTATCTGCAACGAACATGCTTGCCGTCCCGGTACTACTCTATTCATTTGGAGTAGTTCCATGGACGAAGAACGAGCTCAGATCTCTTGATATCGGGACAAGAAAGGTTATGCACATGAACAAAAGCATGCATCTTAAGTCTTCCGTTCTGCGACTATACATCTCACGCCGTCAAGGGGATCGCGGAATATTGAGTCTTGAATGTCTCCACAACAGGATTACTCTGGGTACAGTACATAGAGTTGCAAATGGAAGAGACCCTCTTCTTAAAATGGTCAGGAATCACGAAGAAGTGGGCAAAGGAGCATTTCTATACAAAGCAGCGGAGGAGGCTGCTGAAACAGTCGGACTTGACTTCAGTACTAGGGGTGAGCAAAATGCATCAAATCTAATCTATCTCGAGTTCTCACTCCTGAAAGCCCGGATTAAGAAAGCACATGAGAAAAACTTTCGTGAACAGCTCCTCGATAAGAGGATGCACGGTATCTTCCACAGAAATGTGAAGGATCAGTCAATGTCTTGTGAGCTAACGTTTGCTTTCCTTAAATCGCCCGGATTGAAGTCTGGTTCAGAGGGTTTCATTTTTGCATGCCAAGACGGTGTCATTTCCACCTTGACATACCTTTGCCACATTTTGAGCCAAGACATTCCCGATGATAGCTGCAGGGCGTGCCATGCACAGCCCGAGCATTTAGCTCACATACTATCTAGTTGTCCAACACACGCGGGAACGACCTACATTCAAAGGCACAATGCGGCACTAAGAGTGCTTTATTACCATCTCTGTCACCCCTACGGCATTCACCTTAATATCGCTCCTCTAAATGCTCCTAGGGAAATTGAGTCAATTGTCGAGAATGGGAGGTGCCGCATATACTGGAACTTTATATTCTCGACAATTGTTTCTGTCTAACAAAAACATCATAGCCAAGGAGAATGAAAAGAAAAAGAGGTATCGAGACCTTATAAGGGAGTTGCGACGATTTTACCCGGAATATTCTGTTAAACTGATCGTCCTTATCGTCGGCGCTCTTGGAGGTGCCAAGCTTTTGCTAATAGCCTAAAAAGCATCCCTGCGTGTCAACAATATGCTAGAACACTTGCGGGAATAATGCAGAAGGCGGTTGCCCTTGGGTCACTCCGTGTTCTTAGGGTGCACGAGGCTTTTGTTGAATCGTCGTATTGATTCCTTTACAGACTGTAACCACCTATCTCACGGTTGTGAGACGTGGTTGTGGCTGAAATTTCACCGCGATTTCGCTGGAAGCGGGTGCAATTTTTCAGATTAGCACCCGCTCCCGGCGAAATCCTGCGGTTGTCCTTATGACAAATTTTTATTCATATATATATATATATATATAAAGTTTTATTTATATCTGGTTGAAATTAAGTTGGATTGCTGATAATCGACTACGATTTAACCCTTAAACTGCCAAAACGCCACGACCGGTACACTGCACTTCGAAGGCCAATAACTAAGACTGTTCGACACTACAAAAAATTGAGATAAATATATTTTCATTTGCTTAAAATCTCCTCTTTTCAATCGTACCAATCAAATTCCTCAAAAAATTGATTTACTATTCCAAAATGCAGTTTAAACAAAAAAAAAGTGATTTTTCGTGTCTATTTTTTTTGTGATCCATTTTTCAAAGTTTTTCGAGTCTGTAATTATTCTGGGACGCCACTAACCGATGGAATAAATGTCTAACCCTTGAAAATCCATGGTTGAAAGATCGATTTTTCGTTTTAGTATTTTCAAAATGGAGTCCTAATGGCAAAGTTTTTGTAAAAACATTCATGAATTTTTTTACAATAAACGATGCTCTTTTCGTAAAAATTTTCAGGTGTAAAAAGTTCTTGTAATTAGCCAAGGAATACGTATGAATTTTTCCAAAGCGCCATGAGCAATTTTTTAAATTTTGCATATGGAATCAAGATGTCAAGATGTCTTTACGATATCGTAAATAACTCGTATGTTCTGCAGATGTCTTTACGATATCGCAAAGACAGCGAAACGATATGGACATATGTCCTATGGACAAAAGAGATATTTCCTTTACAAAAATGTATCGGACAAGTTGTCACCAAGCACGAACGCATTTCTTCTTCAATTGATTCAAAACTTTCTATTCTGTAAAATTTAACAATTATTATTAATTGTCTTAATACTTAACACTTATATTCTTATTTAATACTTATTAATACATTTATTCCGATCTTTTATGTCTTAAAGACATTAAAGCATTGACGTTGATCAGTACAAACTACATGAACTAAACAGCCAGATATAATCTTTGAAAAAACGGAACGAACAACTAAAACTACCAAAAAAATAAATTCTAAACGCAATTCAAGACACTGAAATTGACTTCTTCCATAAAAAAATACATAGGAACGTGCGTTTGTTTTCCCCTCAGCATTTGACGGGTTCAATGTTTTTGGAACGGGCAGTGGAAGTGAAAATACCCAATTTTCATTATAATTACCGACGACAGGTCGCGCGGGAAGAAAAACAAAAGCTAAATGTTATTTAGTTGTTTCATGTTGATGATTCCGAAGCTTGTGGAGAGACGAGAGACACTCGGTTGTTTATATTGAATTATTGATTTTTCCAATTTTACTAAATTTTTCAAATTTCTTTTCTTTGTGTAAAATTTCGGAAAATTTTTTATTTCTTTGTTTAAAATTTAAAAAGATTATTGAGGTTAGATTAAGGTCTCTCTGTAATTATGACTCACTTTGGAATATCCTTATTGTTCCCAGGAAAAAAAATTCATCCACTTGAAGTTGAGTGGGTTTTGAGGTATTCTGAATAGCGTATCTGTCACTGGAATTCCAGATACCTGGCCATAGGTTAGAGTAAGATTCGAATGAGAAACCAGCTTTTTTAATCAGCCAAGTAATCTTTTTTTTATACTCATTCAATAGCCATTACACCGGCACACCAAAAAAAAGTGATCTGTCAAAAAGAGTATACTAGCATATCTATGTTTTTGGGGTCGCTGAATTCTAATCGGGTCTCCAAATAACCAAGTTGGCTCGTATTTTTATGAAAAACGAAAATTTAGACGTAAAATCGACAAAAACAGCGATTGTTCAGGTATATTTTTGCAAAAGAAATACATTTTCTCGCCCGGTGGACTTAACTAACAAACTTATGTCTTTTGGGTCGCTGGATTCGCATCTGAGGCCCAAATAACCAATTTGGCTCATAATTTTTCGAAAATCGCAAAATAGACGTAAAATCGGCGAACACAGCGATCTTTCTTGTATACTTTTGCAACAAAAAATTTTTCATGTCCGGTGGTCTAAATCAGCATATCCTTATGGGTTTTTGGATCGCTGATTCCGAATCCGGAGTCAAAATAACCCAGTTGGCTCATATTTGATCGAGAAATTCAAAACTAGAGGTAAAATCGACGAAAAGAGCGGTTTTTCGCGCATATTTTTACAAAAAATATATCTTCATCCCCGGTGGACTTATCCAGCAGATCCTTATGTTTTTGAAGCCACTGATTCTGAATCCGGGGTTTAAATAACCCAGTTTGCTCATATTTGATTAAAAAACGCAAGATTAGACACAAGATCGACGAAAAGATTTAAACCTTTACCTTCCTCGACTGGGATTGTCGTTCACTGTAGACTCCCTTTGCGTCTCACGTTTTGGGGTTTTCAATTTACGTTAGTCTCCTTGCATGGGAATAGTAGGATTTTTTGTAAATAAGTTTTATTTACTTTTAGCGTTACCCAGGAACAACGACGTGGACGTAGTAAATTCTGTTCCCTTTGGGGTGCCCTATTACCGTGAGTCCCGTTGCCTCTCACGCTTATAGGGTTCTTTTATTTTTTATTTTTCTTTATATCGCTTGTATCAAACCCTTTTGTCCTCAAAAGACCTACGTAGTGGGTTTCGCTTTCGTCTGGTACCTTGATTGACTTGATCTCGTTTTAAACTCCAACAGTAGTCAGCCATCATGTTGATATCCCAACATCCCTGATATAGCCTCTCCATCTCTTTTATATCCTTATGGAAACTTTCGCCTTGCTCTTCACTAAAGTCTCAAAGGTTGTCTGGAAACTTATTTATCGGCGAATGAAGAAAATGTAGCTTCAAATTCATAAGACAGCCTAGTTTACCAAAGTTTGTTATTATCTCTAAAACCACATTTTGATAGTCTGGACTTTTCTTATTATCTAAAAAGTTTTTTACAACATTTTTAAAACTAAGCCAGGCATCTTTTTCAGTGCCAGACATTTTTGTAATGAATTCTGGATCCTGCAACATTTTTCTTATCTGCGGTCCATCGAAGATCCCCTCTTTTAATTATGCTTCGGAAAGTTGTGGAAATTGATCTTCCAAATACGCATAGCATTCGCCATTCTTATCAAGCGCTTTGACAAACTGTTTCATAAGTCCCAACTTTATATGAAGGGGTGGAATCAAAAATTCTTTTGGGTCAACTAGAAGATCTTCAATTATATATTTTTTGTCCTTGCTCAAACGATGTCCTTTTTGGCCAGCTTTTCTGTAATAACAAGGTGTTTTTGTATACCCTGATTGCTCTCCTAAAACAATTCCAAGAATTTTGAGATCCCCGCAAATTTTCCACTTATAAGTTGAGTGATTGATTTTATCCAGGACAAATTTTAAGTTACTGTAAAGCTCTTTCGGTTCCGTAGAATGTGCTATTGGAATTGGAGCGTAAACATTAGTATTATTCAATAACACTGCTTTTAGACTGCGCCTAGAAGAGTCAATGAATAGCCGCCAATTTTCCGGTCTATATAGTCCAGGTTTCATTTTTTCTATTAATCCGTCAATGTTTTTACAATAGACTAATTTTCCATGATCATTTTCTTCAGAAGTAAAAAACTGTCTAAACTCTTTTTCCCTATTTCTACAGAAACTTGATTTAACTCCTTTAGATAAAAAATGAATTGGACTCAGTTCATGGCACATCTGCCCCTGCCTTAGCAACGGTTTATAACTGGGTAAATGAATTTAAGCGTGGTCGTACATCAATAAGTGACGAACCACGTTCAGGAAGGCCCGTAGAAGCAAGTACTCCCGAAATCATCAATAAAATCCACGATATGGTGTTGAAGGATAGAAGATTAAAAGTGCGTGAGTTAGCTGAGACCACAAGGATATCTATAGGTACAGTTGCTTCAATTCTACATGAAAAATTAGGCATGAAAAAGCTATCGGCACGATGGGTGCCGCGTTTGTTCTCAGCTGAGAATAAACGCAATAGAGTGGTCGCCTCTGAGGCTCTTTTGGCGCGCATAAGTCGGAATCGTGAGGAATTTTTTC
>NC_046657.1:33289272-33301369 GCF_010883055.1 Belonocnema kinseyi
GAGCTCCAAGGAGATTATGTTGAAAAATAAAAAAAAATTTACCCAAAAAAAATTGTTTTTATACTTCATTCTAAGGACTTATTGAACTACCCTCGTAGCTTTGGAACTTTATGCTTTTTATTGTCTGGTATGTACACTTCTGTATTAACATCGCTACTTTCATCATCATCCTCGTCATTATCATAATCTGAAATGTCACTTTCATCACGATCAACATCGAAATCTTCATGAGTACTTTTATTTTCTTCTGCTTCAGTCGTCTGTCTGTCAAGTGACAATTTTTTTGAGTTTTATGTAACATCGTTGTTTTCAGGAGATTTAGTGACGCTAGGTACATCAGGATATTCAATAGCACTTTTCTTTTTTCTATTGATTCCTGTCAGGTTTGTCATACAAAAATAGCATTCCTCTTTCCGAAGAGGTTTCCTCCATATCGTAGGTTTTTGAATCTTAAGGGTTTTCTTATCTCCTTCTCTGTCTTTTAATTGATTGAATGTCATATAACAAGCACTGAAAATTTTGTGAGGAGCCCAATTTTCACTTTGGTTTTGAACTTCCATACCAAAATAGCTATTATAAATTGGTTTTATGTCATCGCTGATTATTCTTCGATTTTCTAAAATCTCAAATTTACCACATATGTAGCAAAATGCATTTGGATCACCCACAAAATTATGCGCTATAGTGGAAGTGGATAAATTGGAATTCTTTGATTTGGGAGTTTATAGTAATATTATAAGTATAGTATACTAAAATAGTGATTTAAAAACACACAAAAATATAAACTGATAATGGTTGTTAAAACTGTGCTGAAGTCTCATTAAGAAGCACGCTTAAAGAGATTGTCACCATTGTCCTCTTTACTAATGTGAAGATCGAGCGCGATCTATCATTTGTTTGTTTCACAGCCATTTGGTTTGACGTGAAGTTCGAGCGGGATCTGTTAATTTTTTTTGTTCACAGTCATTTGTTTTGTTCGATTTTACCTCTATTTTTGCGTTTTTCGAAAAAATATGAACCAACTGGGTTATTTTGACCCCGAATTCGGATTGAGCGACCCCAAAAACATAAGGATATACTGATTTAGACCACCGGACATGAAAATTTTTTTGTTGCAAAAGTATACGAGAAAAATCGCTTTTTTATCGATTTTACGTCTATTTTTTCGTTTTGCAAAAAAATACGAGCCAACTTCGTTAGTTGAACTTTTTTTCCATATATTTGTATCAAACCACATCAGACTGTTAAAAATTTATTTACATATTTTACATATCAAAAACTGAATTTTTTCTTTCAATTTACGTTGCTTGTGATGCAAATGGATATGAGAGAATTGCAGAGTTCGTTTCTAACACGCGGACTCCTGACGCTTAATTCAAAACAAAATCTTATAATTCTTGCAAAAAATAATCTATTGAAAACCATTATAAAAAAAAAGTTACAACTAAATAATCATTAAATTTAGAAATAAATTGTCGCGTCAATTATAATATATAACAACATTATTTAACTTGAATTTCTTTAATTTTGGTTTAATCAGCATTGTCCTAATCAAATGTATTACTTCATACTTTTCATTCACAAGAATTAATTCTTTATAATTCTAATCTGCATAATCTACTCAGTTAAACATAACCTGAGGCGACATACAATTGGCAAATTCACGCTTATTGAAAATTGCTGTGTGTGCATCGTATATTTACTATTCGTTGTGATCTTTTAAGAACTCCACTTCAAATTGAATCTCAACCCATTCATGCGCCACATTAATGAACCGTAGAATGCCCATAGGAATTATTTCAGGTTAGTCAGTCTCATTCAAGTCTATTCCCTAAGCATTTTAACGAATGTAGAATAGTAAAGTTAAAGCACCGCTCTTAGGAGACCAATTAAAAATGTGGCCAACCCATTGAATTTTCATTCTTTCAATCTGCAAATGACAGATGTGCAATTCAAACCGACTCGTTTTTTATCCGTTTTTTTTTCCTGGGTTTATACCTGAAATGTAAATACAGACAAGGAAAACAGAAATACTAAAAACGTTTGCAAAAATATACCAAAATAATTTATTTACGATGTTTTGGCTAAGTTGTGTATCTGGGCGCGTATGCAGCGATGTGGAAATGGGAATTAATTGGCCCTCATAGCAGTCATGTGGCAAATTCAGAGGTTAGCCGAGACTATTTTCTACAATTTTGTGTGAAAATATCTGAAGATGTTCACAATTTGGCTATTTTACTAGTTTGATCTCTTCAGAATTTTTCACACTACCAGAAAAAAATTTCAATAATAACTGATTCTTTACGAAACGGCAAATACGTAATGTGTTCGTAAATATTCTTTGGGATTCTCCTCTTAAATTTATATTCACCCAAAACCCCTTTCGAAAATGTCGGAAAAATGTACTATTAAATTTCGGTTTATTCCAACACTTTTCGGCAAAAGTTTAAATTTTCATAATTTTCACGCCAGTTATCAGGGCCAATTATCAGGGGTTAAATCCCGGCCAAAAGATCGATCCCTGAGTTAAATTTACCTTTTTCTTTTCTTTTCAGTTTGCATCTGATCCAACCTAAAATTTGCCTAATACGTATTTTTGGACTCTCCCTAATCTTTCCTCATTTGGGTCTAAACACTCTTAAAGCAATTTTCTTAATCCGAATAAAAGGAGGTTGGGTCCGAAATAAATTCAAAACTCGAAAGGCCGTTATTTCAAAATTTCAATAAGACATTCAAAAGGACTTTTATTTCATTTTCCAGCAGAGTGCTTTACACGCACGAGTCGAAATTATATTGTACAGAAAGCAGAACAATTACGAAGGCTATCTTGATTTTCACCCTAACATTGAATCGGAAACAACAATTAAAGCTTATTTTTATAATCGCGGACACGACTCAAGCCCGCAAGAAAAATCCGGGAAAACACTCGCGGCACTTAGTAGTTCGCAGATATTTTGAAGTCTCCGGACACACCCGAACCTCCTCAACGTGGCAGGTCCCGGTCTTCTCCTGCCAGAATTCCCCTTGTCAGGACTCCTGATTACCGGGTACTTGGATATAGGCTTGGACAACTTGGCCTTATTTAGCTTATTCCACATTCCTCTCCTCACCGTTGATTCAAATTTCTAAGATGCACTTTTTGCACCGATTTGCCACTTCTACCGCTAGAAAAAAGAAGAGTCTTTGGCCCATGCCAATCCTAGAACAAATGGTACCAGTAGCAGCTAATACAGATATTTTGGCGATATTGAAACCTAATGGGAAATTCTGTGGGAATTTAGAAAACTGGATGAAAAAGGTACAGGGGAAAAATGATCATAGGAAGCGGTAATGTTACGAAGTTATCTACATAAGAAATATATGACGAAGTTCCGAATTTTAAAACAATAATTGTAAAACACGATTTTCTGCAGCTCAACCAATAATTTAGTTAAAGCAAACTGATACGCAGTCTGTGTTTTGCAATAAATCCGAACCCTTGGCGTCAGATATATCTTTCAATTGATTGATGTATATGAAATTAGTTTGAAGAACATACATTCATTACAAAAATTTTTTATCTGATTTCGAAAACAACCTATTGTTATAAGAAAATAAAATTACGTTCTTACCCTCTATTTTTTTGGCATTTTGCATAGTTTAGGTTTAACTACATTCTTTTCCAAACTCGAATATTTTCTATTTGATTTTTATTATTGTGACAGATGTATAATATGAAGTATTTTTTAAATAAACGACTCTTAAATAAGACATTTTTTATTAATAAAATTCCCAAAATGTATTAAACTATAATTAATCATTTCAGTTGTGTGAACTATATATAATTTTATTTTAGATGAATGTTTCTTTTTTCGCATTTAAAAAAACTCAAGAGCAATATCTGGATACGGTCCTTTCTCTAGCAATTTTTTGGCTCTTTTTTTATAATTTCTGAAATAATTTAACTTCTCAGATAATACCAGTATTTATTTGCGCTGGCTCTGCTTGGTACGTTTCCTGATGACAAACTTTAATATGTGTTACGAATTTTTCATATATATGAACTATTGTAGTTTTACTTAAGGAATGCATCTTATTCAGTAGATAGGCAGGGCCAGTTCTGGACCAAGACCTTACCGACGTCGATAAGCTTCAAAGCTGTAGTGGTTCATGTCCGCCCTAAGCTTCTAGGACCAAGATTCCCAGATTCCACAATTCCTCAGATTAAATTCATACTCATTGCGGATCAACACTGGTAGACTTTAAAAAAATAGCATGAGTGGTAGAATGCCGATTAAGTCCAATAACATTTTTCGAGGGAAGATTCGAATTAGGAAAATACTTCTGGGATGTTTTTGCAACGGCAACTGCCCTTCTATAAAAAAGTCAAATTTATATTTATCGCTCATTTTTGAAGGACAAATTTTTATTTTAAGAACTTGTACCAGAAACTAAAAGGTTGAAAACTCCTAAAAAGCGTTTATAGGCTAGATTATCTTTTTGCAATCAAAGAGTTATAAATCGTTCAAACAGATAGTATATTCTTAAAAACCCGTTATCTCTTATTTTTCTAAATAAAGCTCTTACTTCTTCATTATTAGCATGTTGAAACTGAAATCATTTTATTTAATTTTGGATAAAAATTTGGTTTGCCGTCTTTATACATACGTTATATACATACAAGATTACACAAAGTGTGACGTAAGTTTTAACGAATATAATGAATTTGTTTTTCCTTGAAACAAAATAATGATATATAAACAGAATTTCGTACGACAGTAATCTCTCAAAGTAATCTAAATGGAATGATAGCCTTTATGCACTAGTTATTTAAATTAAGGAACAGAATAATTTTTGTTAAACTGGTTACTGCAGTTTGTCCTCTGATTGAAAAAGATGGGGAACGTTTATGCTGTGCTTTTATTTCTTGTGGTTATTTTTAATTTTATAGGTGAATATAATAATTTAATACATCTTTAATCATTTTAAAAATATTTTCCGGCTTTCCGCATAAAAAAAATCGTGCAATGTAATCCTCGTTCTATCCTAATTGCTACTTTTGCAAAGTCCCTTTGTGTTTGCCCAAAATGAATATGAATTTAATTTGAATACATTTCAACGGCATCCATTGACCTGTGTCCTACCTGCTTACGTGGCATGGTGATAGTCTTACATCTGCATGTCGAAATTTACACTAGCACATAAGGTATCCTCTCAACGGTATACGTATGTGCGTACGCAGATGAGAAATTTCGCACTGTACATGATAAAATTTATGCGAACACATATGGTACTCTACGACTTAGGCGCATACACATATGGTTCACTTCTATCTATGCTCTATGATATTTAAACGCACGAATATTGTAAATCTTAATCATGAGCATTCACAGAATCTAAGTGTTCGACAAATTTGCTTATTTATTAAGATAATTAAATTATCAAAATGATCAAAGATTTTTTTAAACTCAATGGACATTGGACAAGAGAGGGACAAGCATAAATATTATTGTTACGGATTTCAAAAGATTTAAAGGTTCCAGCTCATGTTTTTAATATCGCAATACTTTCTTTTTAACCTTATTTTAAAGGAATCAATATTGTCCATATTTTTTTAGAACTAAGTTTACACTCCGGCTGTAGACCGAATGGCGATACGCCTGATACTGCCCGCTTGGACATTTGGCAGCCTTCTTCGTTTCGCCACGTATCTCAATCTTCAGCCGAGCCCGTGTCTCCTGTTCGTCACAGGTCCAGGTCACCACCTTTCAGACATTCGCTTACCAGGATACTTGATTATCGGATACTAGGATATGGAGTTGGACAACTTGGACTTATTCGACTCATTCCCCACTCTAATCCTCACCGACGGTTCGAATTTCGAAGATACACTTTTCATTCCGATTCGCCAATTACACAGCAAGAAAGAAACAACGTATATAGGCCCATGCCAAACATAGAACAACTTGTACTAGCATCATCTAATGGTGATGTTTACGCAACATTGAAGCCTAGTGGTATTCTTGCTGGAATATATACATCTAGAGGAAGAAAATACCGAGTGAAAATAAACATAGGAAGCGGTGACATTACGAAATTGATTCAAGAAGAAATTGACGCAGCTGCAGTGGGCCCCTCCCGACCAATTCAACAGTATTTCGACAAAGTAGTTGTAAATCACGATTCCCTACAGCTTAACTAATAACTCTGTTTCGAAAAACTCTAAACTGTTTCCCAAAGCACATGAGCCGAACGGATATCTAAACTATAAGTGATGAAAAATGCAAATTGTTGAAGACCCAGAGGTTTTTACACGTTGACACATTTTAATATGGCCCAGGACCGAGGGGGACATTTGACTGTACCATCAATGTTGACCTTCAGGTCAATTTTCAGGGTGGTATGGGGGTAAGACCCTTTTCTTAAATGAGAACCCTTATTTTTTAATGCGGATTTAAAAAGAACGGGAAATTTCACGTCAAAAATAACCTGCGGAAAAATAGTTCTTGTGATTTTGGAAAGATAAAAAGTTAAGTTCAAATGTCTGAGAAAAGACCAGATGCCCTTTTTCTGAATTGTCTTGGTTTTTCGGGGTGAACAAACCTTCAAGATGCTTCACGAAAGTCGATTTAATGTTAAGGTGCACATCAACTTGACCATCATGATCTCCAAGTCAATTTTCAAGGTCACTTGAATGTCAAGGCGTTTAGGGCGATGACGTGTAAAGACTGTGACTATGTAGTTACAATAGTGACAATCTTGACAATGTCACTTCTCTGTGACTAGTTACAAAAAAGACACTTTGTCCTTACTTTTAGCGTTACCAAAAAACAACGGCGCGGACATTGTAAGTTCTGTTTCCTTTGCAGTGCTTTCTTGTCATGAGTTTGCCTTGCTTCCCGCGTTTCGGTTGGTTGATTAACGTGAGTGCATCGATGAAGTTTTATGGCGTGGTGCGGAACAGTAAATGGCTATTCAATTGGAGCCTACTTTTTTAATGGAAACATGGACAAACACACCTACTTAGAGTTGTTAAGGGACCATTTGCCTAGACTATTGGAGAACGTTGACTTAGCAACAAGAAAAAAAATGTGGCTTCAACAAGATAGTGCTCCGCCACATTTTTCACTCATCGCATGTGAGTTTTTAAACTTAAATTTCAAGAAGACATGGATTGGACGAGGAGGTCCATTCGAATGGCCCCCGTGCTCACCAGATCTAATATCACCTGATTTCCTTTTATGGGCTTATATTAAAGATGTAGTTTTTGAGCAGCGACCCACAACAAAAGAAGATCTAATGGAAAGGATTTGGACAGCTTGCGCAGCCATCTCTCGAGAAACTTTGCTGAAAACTGTAGACGGTTTTGAAAGACGTCTACATTTGTGTCTTCAAGCCAATGGAGAGCACTTCGGACTGTTACTGCGCGGCTGATTGTAACACTGATAGCAATGGTGAGACGCAAGGAGCCTCACATTAATCAACCACCTGAAACGTGAGAAGCAAGGCGAACTAATGACGAAAAAGCACCCCAAAGGAAACAGAACCTACTACGTCCACGCCATTGTTTCTAGGTAACGCTAAAAGTAAGGGCAAAGTGTCTTTTTTTTGTAACTACATATAGTCACAGACTTTACACCTTATCCGAAATAACTTTTACTGGCTGGGTATGTTTGGGGGGGGGGGTGTTCTGTTAACAATTCACAACGTGAGGTCTATAAAAAAATTCATCCGGGCAAAAAGTTCAATGTAAGAAAAATCATGTTGACCTTCAAGTGACCTAGAAAATTCACATGGAGGTCATGATGTTCGAGGTGATGTAAACCTTAACATTTAATCGAATTTTGTGAAGCATCTTGAACGTTTTTTTAACCCGAAAAATCAAGACAATCCAGAAAAAGGGCATCTGGTCGTTTCTTAGACATTTGACCCTAATTTTTCTACTTTCCAGGGTCACAAAAACCATTTTTCCACAGGTCATTTTTGACATAAAATTCCCCGCTATTTTGAAATCCGCAGTCAAAAATAGGGGTTTTCATTTAATAAAAGGGTCTTACCTGCATACGACCCTGAAAATTGACCTCAAGGTCAAAATTGATGCTACAGTCAAATGTTCCCCTCGGTCCTAGTCAACCTTTGTCCGAACCATTTCTTCGTAGATAAAGTATTTTAGAGGATATTTGGGATTATAGATTAAAATACGTCACCGTATATATCAACACTATTGAAAAACTAAAATTTCACCATTAAAATTGAAACACACTGTAAACAAAATTTCTGGTGATTTTACTACTTTCAGAATAGGTCTGATTATTACCGACTCAAGAAGTAACGTTTTCACTGACTATAAGGAACATCCACTTTCAGTATAAAATTTAACTAGAAGTTTTAAATTTCACGTTTAAATAAGGAATACAGCAGAAAGCATTTTTTTAGATACTCTGAAAGTAGGTCCATTTATCGCCTACTCTGAAATTCACAGATTCACAAGCAGAACTGTACTTCTACAACGCCTTGCTATATTTTCAGTCTAAAAGTGGTAAAGTTACAAAATTGATTAAAACTTCTAGCATGCAAGTGGTATTCACCCTATGATCATAATATTAAAATTCCATTGTTTTTTTGTTTGTAATTTTACTATTCTAATCCGCACATTTTTTTCATTTTTTACAGTGCCCTAAAAAAAACTTTTTAATAGTTTATATAAAATAATATTTAAGAACACGCATTCATTATAATAATGTTCTATCTGTCTTTGGGGGCAACGAATTTTTATGGAAAATATAATACCGTTTTTATCCTCTTAGTTTCTTTTGGTCCTTCTTTGACTCATTAATAGTTTTAAAGTAATTTTTTTACATAACTCATATCTATGTAGAAGATTATGGTCCGGTTCGATTTAGAAGAGGGTCAAAATTTATGTTCGGCTATATTTTGTTAGAAATTACTTTCTTTCATCTATTTTTTCCCCGATTCAATAGCGATAAGTAATAGCTCAAAGGTGATTTATTTTTAAAAAATTTAATATATAAATTAAAAGGTTATCCAGCTTTCTTTGCCTGGTCTGGTGTTTTGTAGGACACGACGGTTTTTAGTGAGGACTTTCTTCCAGGTGATTTCCCTTTTTCTATGTTTTCTATTTTGTGGTTTGATAGAGCTAAGTAGTTGCTCCAAAAGTTTTTATTTCTAGCTGAAGTATTTCTATAACATACGAAGCTTAATTTTTACTGTTTAAAATAAAAATAATAACATTAAAAGCTTGATTTTTTTTAAATATTGGCCTGCTGCAACATTTACTTTATGTTGGGAGGAGATAAGTCACTTTTTATACTTGTTCAGTTGTCGGAAGGATTATCTATAAAGCAGTTGGATTTTCAAAAAAAATTAAGAGCATGTGATACTTACAGTTTCCCCGGCTTTTTTTCACAAAAATGAAAATTTTTAAAAACTGAATTCGGAGATGCTATAAAATATCATAACGGACGTCCCCGGACTCTTTTTTGAGGGATAATAACAAAATAATTTATTTTGCTAAATAAAAATTGTATTCATATGCATTATTTTGAAGTTACGTCGTTTTCCACCCCTGCCTTTCCGATAATCTGGAAATTATTTATGAAATAAACTTTTTTGATTGCCTGCAAACAAGGTTAGTTCCGAGAGATTAGTTACTATGTTTATTTGTAATTTCGAAGTTTTCGGCCAGATTTTGAAGGCAAAATATTTCTTATCCTAGGAAAAAAAACGGGGGAATCTAACACTGAAAAAAATCGATACTATTTCCTAAGCGCTATGCAAATTAATCACATTTTGCGAAATTAAAACTTTTTTGAATTAATCTACAAAAAAGTGTGTGGAGACGTCCGTTAGCATATTCGCTATCATTTCCCAAATTTTTAAGACAAAATATTTATTATTCTAGAAAAAAACATTTAAACAAAATGCATTTTAACTGACGAGTTGAAGTTTGAAATAAAGATGATAAAACCTTAACCTATTAGTCAAATTTTTAAGTAAAAAATATAAAATTTCAACCTAATACTTGAATTTTTAACCAAAAAAGATGAATTTCCCATCAAAGAGATAAATCTGTATAACTAAAAAAAAATAATTTTTTAGCATAGTAGTTGTACTTTCGACGAAATAATTAAATATTCAACCAAATATTACCATTTTTAACCTGTTTAGCCTGTAGTGGTTCATGTCTGTGCGAAGGTTCTGAAAAGTTCTCGGAGGCTCCTAATAACGTCACAGAATAATAATGTTGCGCGATTGTAAGAGACGTATTTATATGAACAGGTTCAAGGTTATGATGCATAAAACAAGGGTAATTAATTGCTTCCTTATAGACAATAGATATATTGAAAAGACACATCCTTATTTATTGAGCACGCAAAAAATTCGCGAAAAACTTTGCAATCTAGAATAATCTGGAACCTTAGCATAAAGAGGCATATATATTATTAAAAATTATTCGACAACTATATTGATTCTAGTCCATTCTAAGTTCTTGGAACATTCTTGATGACATCACAGCATAATATTGCGCAATTGTAAGGGCTGAAGAAAAACTAGTTATTCTAGAATCTTCTAGAATTTAAAATGAAAAAAATATTTGAATAATATAAGCAAGAAAGTATCTAAAGAATTAAAGAATTTCTAATGTTAGGTTGCTATGTGCTATATACGGAGGTTACATGCATCTCATTACCCTATGCTTTCGTTCTTTCGACATTCAGGATAAGGTCACATGCTTTTTTCATTCAAAGATATATGCAGGGTGTCGAAAAAATTCCGGACCCCCTAAATATTTCCTCAGGTAAAATATTTTTCATCCGGATATTTCACAGATCAATGTAAGTAATTTGTTTCAACAAGGCACATTCAATAGTGACCTCGATTCTGACCTTAAGGTCCTGTCTGATAAAAATTAAATTCAGTTTCAGCGTTACCCAGGAACAGCGACGTAGACGTAGTCAATTCCGTTTCCATTAGGGTGCTTAATTAGGGTGTACCTTAGAGATTTTTTGTCTTCATATCGTATCAGTTTCTTACACAAATATTTAATTTAATTTTCAATCATTGATAATCCATAAGTTTGAAACAAACGGTTGTCTTGGATCAAATTTCAAAATCGGCTTCGTATCAACAAACGCAAAAACTCCAAACCAGCAACCTCCAAACCAGCAACCTGCAAACCCACAGGCTCCAAACTCACAAACTCCAAATACGCAAGCTCCATATCCACAAAACTACAAACTCCAAGCCCAAAAACCCCATAGCCACAAGCTCCATATCCACAAACGTGCAAACCGCAAACTCAAATTCCGAGCCTACGAACTACAAATCCCAAACCTAGTTGTTTTGGGGTTTGGGGTTTTTGATTTTTGGGCTTATTAGTTTGTGGGTTTGAGGCTTGTTAATTTAGGGTTTGTAGGTTTGGGGACGAAATTTTTGCAGAAATTCTAGGTTTTTAACCATTTTTTGTATATCACTGCGAACCCTGAAGGGACTTCTCAACAGCATGATTCAAGTAAATCGTCTATTCTTAACATATTAAAAAAAGCTAAGTTTCATCCCTGCAAAGTTAAGCTTATTCATAAGTTGAACGAGAATGATTTTAATCGTTGCAGATAGAACCCCTAATTGGACACGAGAATATAAATTACAAAATCCACAATTAAACGTTTAGGCTGGAATACTCAATAGGTAAAAGGTGAACAGTTGGAGCAGTATTTAGGTTGATCAATTTCCTATTATCAAACGTTAGAGACAAGGTGACTCACGACAATCAAGTACCCCGACACGTAAGAGGCAATGGACCTCAAGATAATCAAGCACCCTGAAACTTCAGAGGCAAGGGGCCTTACGATAATCAAACACCTCGAAACGTGTGGGGCAAGATGACTCACGATATTAATTATCGTGAGTCATCTTGCCTCCCACGTTGTTAAGAACCCCGAAGCGTGAGAAGAAAGGGGACTCACATTAATTAAACACCTCAATGGGCAAAGAATATACAGTCTGTCAAGTTAAAGCGTGGGTGGCTTTACTCGCAGTCGGTAAGTTGTATCGACATGATTTTGGTGTCAAAATATTAAGAAGAGCTCCCTCTTTC
>NC_046657.1:33301469-33316349 GCF_010883055.1 Belonocnema kinseyi
AAGAGGGAGCTCTTCTTAATATTTTGACACCAAAATCATGTCGATACATCTTACCGACTGCGAGTAAAGCCACCCACGCTTTAACTTGACAGACTGTACTACGTCTACTTCGTTCTTGGATAATACTGAAATAAAATCTCCTTTTTATTATACAGGAAATTAAAGGTGAGAATTAAGGTCACTTCTGGATGTGCCTTGTTAAAACATATAACTTCTATTAATATGAATTTTTTCAAAAGCTACGACTTATTTTGATATTAATATACAATAGCTTACTTTGTCGAGTTGAATAAGTCGGAACATTGAAGGGTAGCATTGCTAGCAACATTGTACAATCATACAGATCTCTAGAAATTTGAATAACAATAATGTATTCGATAACGTTCGTCTGTCTTAAATGACCATGCCACAAAACGATTTCGAAGAAATACATAATCTGCACCACGACATGGATATACTTTATCTTCCTTCCATTCCAGATATTTGAAAACAATCAGTTTCAAAACAATCAGTTTAAATAGTATTATTGCTGGATCTGTTGTTTTAAAATGTTTGCATGTAAGCGGAAGAAAACCCAATGTTTTATTAGCAGCAGCAACAATATTGTCAAGATGCAAGTTGTATATTAAACGACCATCAAAGAGCACCTCGAGGTCTTTAATCATGTCGATACTCACTACATTTAATCCATTAATTGAATACTGATAAATCAACGTAGCATTCTTTTTAGTGAATGATACCACCCTACACTTGTCTGAGTTCATAGCAAGCAAATGATCGTTACACCATTAGTTTAATTTGTTCAGGTTAGCGTGTAGTCTTTCACAGGAATTGACGCTAGATACAGAATAATATAATTTAATATCATCAGCATCAATCAAATTTAAAAAAAGTTATTTTCTCGTTTAGATAGATATGATTAACTCTGTCAAATGCTTTTGCTATTTCCATGTATACTACATCCAACTGTTCATAAGTATCTGGAAGGACATGTACGTGCTGCGTAAATAACAAATATTTGTAGCAACTGACCTGCGCCGTAAAAATCCATGTTTATAGTTAGATAAATTACTCTGTATAGCTTTGAAGATTATTCTATAAATGCACATTTCGTAGATTTTAGAGAAGTTATTGATAATTTATATAGGCTTGTTGTGTTTTACATCAGAAGCATCTCCACTTTGCAGGATAGGATATATTTTGATAGCTTTCCAGAAACTCGAGAAAGTTCTAGATATTAACGCAAAGTTAAAGATTATTGTTAGCGGTATGACAAAAATACTAGACAATTTTCTAATCAATGAAGAATGAACAGACTCTAATACTGATATGTGTTTATCAGGGGAGGTATATATTGCATTGTTATAATTTAGAATCCTAGGAATTCTAGAATCTTGTTTAAGTCTATTCACAAACCCCCAAAAATATGAAGGTGATACTATTACATTCTGTTTAGTCTTACTGATGTAGTTATTGTAAGCAATTTTAATTAGTTTTTTGTTGATATCCTAATTTCATCATATTGGTGGAGATAGTTTTGTAATTTTGAGGTTTGACATTTTTCTTTATATTTAATCTTTAATTGAATATTATTAATTATTTTACGTGCATATCAGCGGGAATATATGTTATTCATCATGTTCATATTATAAATTGTGATGGATTTGTCAAATTCATTGTAAATCATAGCATAAAATTGCACGCAAACCTCGTCAATATCCTCATAGATTTAAAGTATTGTTCACTCGACATTAAATAAATCAATATATAACTGTACACTGTAAGTTAGAAAAAATCAAGTCTAAGTACCTGTTATTGCAGTTATTTACATTATTAAATGGTCATAGTTCATAAATGTAGCATACAAAAGGCAAAAGAATTCCTTTGTTATCAAATATTCCATCACAACAAAATCTTTTAAAGCTGGTAACTTTAAAATCCCCAAACAATAGATGCCTATGTCTCTATATGTCACGACAGGAGACAAGAGAGTTTATAAGATTATCAAAATCATCCACTGCTAAACAAGGTGGAAAATAAATTACTAATTTTATAAAAAACTGCTACAGCAATATAATATTTTACGCCTGCAGTATTGACTTGAGGTGTAGTATAACTAATTAAGTTTAGATCTAATTTGATGCTTGGAAATAATTTTTAATTGCTGGTATTGTTTTTTTTTTGTATTGGTGTTCGATCTAAGGACATTTGTAAGTTTTTGATTATGGGTGTTGGCTCGGTTCCGTTTTCCATCCTGATGAATGCTGTCAACACTTCACTTACTGTTTATTCCGACTGGAATATTATATTTATTGGACGTGTGGACGCACTAGATTTTTTTCCATTCGATGGGTTCTGTGAAAGCTATGGATGATGCAGGAGTAAGAGTATGAAAATGTTCTTCAATTTTTGTTTCGTCAGAGTTTTTTTGAGAAGTATTAGGGTCGTTAGATTCAGATAAACCAAAAATTAAGAGATTTTTCTTACGTGTAGATCTTTGGCTTAATTCCTTATTGCTTGCTCCAATACACTGCTCCGAAAGTTCATCAATATTAGGGGGTTCAGTTGATATGATAGTTTGCTCAATGTTATTAATTCGAGTCTGAACGTCGCCCATTCTTTTGTCGAATTGTTTAACTTCGATAGATAGTGTATGAACCTATTTTGAAAGATTATTCAAAGAAGATTGTACTGCTAAAAAATCATCTTTCATATCCGCCCTGTGAGTTCTGAGCGCCGAAGTGACTATATGTTTCATGACTTACTTGAAACTATCCATATTTTGCTCAGCCCTATTTACAGAGTTATTATTAAGACCCTCAATAAAATTAGACATCTGTTTTTCGAAATCACAAACGACGATTTGAAATAAGAAATCCTTTAAAGCAGCAAACGTCTGCCTGACCGCTCGTGAACTTATGAGATTAGAGAAGTAAATCGAGCTTGCTAATGGAGAAAGATAATCCTCAAAAATACCAATTTCATGCCAAATAATGAACTCGAGATCTATACCATTCGTTTAGCTTCACCATTAAAAAATAGATATAAACGAAGTAAGAACCGATAATCATAATCAGGTGAAGGCATGATCCCAAAACTCATAATTGCTGGAGAGGGAACTCGAATGGATAACATTAACTGGGATAGCCCGAATGAATTGGCAGATCGTTTAAACTTATTGTTCGCATCTCAAGCATCTGGAAATCGAAGGCATACAAACGAAATTGTATCAATGATTAAAGAATTACTAGAAGCTGGAATTATATGTTTATGAGTGTTTTATCCAGAATTTCAAAATTTTCAAGATGAGTATCGATATATTCGGACGTGATTCTAAGCGAACAGAGAGTGCAAGTCGTCGTCCTCCTGGAATTGGGTCCAAGTTACATCTAAAGGACATTATGACGTGAATAATTAGAGGCTGTGTAAAGCGGCCTAATTTCAAAAACAGAATGAGGCTGTGAATTTGAATAAGGTGCAACAAATGATACAGCGTGAAATTCAGACTATATATGATTTTATAGCTTGCTTGTTAAATGAGGTTAAAGTAGCTTTTAAATAATTTACATTTTTTAGAAATCAGGGTTATACTTGCACGAGGATGACAGGCTAACATTTGAACTGATAACGCTTTTTATCTTTTTTAAATTTAGCATTGATGATAATTTTTTTTGTTCACGATGAATTCAGAATATATGTTGAATTTTATTTTGAGGTGTATGAGACGTGATGTTGATCTCACTGAAGATTTTCAGACACTGAGTGATAATCAAAAACTGTACACTTTATATCTATTGTTTTTATTCATAATTACATTGGAATTCTAGCATCCACCTAAATACCGAATTAAGAGATCGCCATCTTCACAGGGGTTTTTTTTTTTCCTAGCACCAGATTTTCATCTTCACTCAGCAGACTGTGTATCCTTGTTGGTAGCAAAACGCTAAATTTGTTTTCTGCAGTGACAAAGAACCACGCTCCAAATTTTTTTGTTGCTTCCTTGATATTTGTGATTTCATAGTGTTTATTTAGTTCCAATTCCTTGCGCTTCTTTGTTGGCAGGAAATCGCTCCCAGTGGGAACAAAATTTAGCCACGTCTTCATGACATCTTTACGACATCTTTACGACAACTTTACGACATCCTATGTCCATGTCATTTCGGTGTCTTTGCGATGTCGTAAAGACATCGTCAGATCATACGAGTTATTTACGATATCGTAAAGACACCTTAACGACATGGACATAGGATGTCGTAAAGTTATCGCAAAGATGTCGTCACGATGTCGTAAAGACGTCGCCAAATTTTGTACCCACTGGGGCTGTTGGTTGGTAAATGTTCTTTAGAAATAAGTTCAAACGAGTTTTTAGCTATTGTTCCTTTTCTTCTTTATAATCCGACATCTAACAACAAACTGAACATATAGAAGAGCTGTGCTGTTTTATAGAAATTTACCTCTTCATTTTGAAGTCTTAGAAGTTTCCAGACTGCAGAAGATGTCTTTCGCAAATTATTTGTGCACTAAATAAATAAAGACACAAATTTTTTAATGAATGCATGATCTATAAGGAAGCAATAAATCCAACTGTTTTTCGTAATAAGCTTCGACCTATTTACATGAATTCTGATCTTACAAGTGCAAAATATTGTTCTCTGACGTCATCAAGAATGTTCTAGAAACCTAGCAGAGACTCGAACGAATACAGTTGTAGAATGTTCTCTAATGATATATATTCATTTTCATTCTAAAGTTTCAGATGTTTCTATACTGTAGAGATTTGCAGTACTCGCTCACTAAATAAATAAAGACGGGGCTTTTTCATTAAACTTATTATCTATAAGGAAGCAATAAATCAAATTAGTAAGCAAAACAGGATGTCATAGATCGCCCTCTATATCAAATTTCCTTTGTGTCTTCACATCTTTTGAGCATTAAATTAATTTTTTATCTATAAGGAAGCAATAAATCATTCTGATTTTTCTTATAATAAGCTTAAACCTTTTTACATGAATTCACTTCCTACAATTACTCCATATTTATTATTCTGTAACAACATTAGACCCTCCGAAAACTTTCTAAAAGCTAAGCATGGATTCTAATATTTGGTTGAAAATTTAATCATTTGGTTGAAAATACAACTGCCCTGTTAAAAAATTAATTTTTTACATTCTCATTCATGAGAGTGTAATGTAATCGTCCAAATTTTGAATCTCTGGTTTTTAACGGATCTTTACGTTTCGGCACTCACAGAATCCGAAAATCGTAAAATTTTATCGGTATCTGTCTGTCTGTTTGTCTCTCTGTATTTCTGTATGTATGGTTACCTAAATGTTGTAGCCACGATAATTTTTGAAGCACTTGTCCAATCAAGTCAGCCTTTGGTACACTTCTTAAGGTTCCCAAAATGAAGGCAAAGTCCGTTAAGCAGATATTTCCGACCAAATAAAATTTTTTAATTTTTATGAGTTTTAGAAATTTTTGTCAAGTTTTCTGATACGATTCAAAAAGAGTTGCAAATTATCCTAATGAAATTTTTTAATTCGATAAAACTTCAAAAAGTTAAATGTTTTTTACCATTTTGAAAATTTTCTAAAAAATTAAAAGAAAATTTTTTTAATAGCTGAAGAAATATCAATTCAAATTTCTACTAGATGTCAAATATATTTTTCGAAACTATTATCATATAATTTTTCAATTAGACAAAAGTTCCAAAAGTTGGATTATTTTTAAAAATATGCAATTTTGATTTTTCAAGAGATCTATAAGTTTAAAACGTTATTTTTGGTAGATTGTAACAAGATTTACCAATTATCTTGATGAAGTTTCTCGAGTGGACACGAATTATCGAGCGTGAGTTTCGTAATGAGAATGTAATCGTCAAAGCCGTAGGTGCTTTTAGAACCTTCTTTAAAATCAAATCCAAAAAAATTCAGGTACTATTTATGGCTGTAATTTCTCAGAAGTATGTACAATATTTGAAAAAATGTTGTTAAAATATATGCATTCGACGTATGAAAACGAGCGCGAAGCGCGAGAACGTGTCCACTCGCCCTAGGCGCGCTCAAACTTGGCGCAAAGCGCCACCCGCGCAGCAAAAAATGAGAATGTGCCTGCGCAGCTAGCATATTTTTTATTAGGTTTAAAATTTATAATTTTTGGTTAAAGCTTCAAATCGTTAGTTAAAAATTTTTGGCTGTGGAATTCAACATATTTCACCTTTTTAGTTGAAAATGAACTTTTTGGTTGAAAATTCATATTTTTGATTAAGTCATTAACTATTTTCGTAAAACTTTCAACTATATGGATACAAACTGCATGATTAATGAAACTTTTTAATTAATATTTATCTTATTTTTTTTTTCTTAAAATTTGACGATTCCATTTTTTGTTCAAAAAATGTATTTTTTAGTAGATAATTCGTCTGTTTGGTTAAAATATTCTGTATTGGGTTAAGAATTCGTTCTGTTGTTTTAAAAATTCGTATTTTATGGTAGACAAATCATCTTCCCGGGTTTAAAATTAACTTTTCTATTCATAATCCAACTTTTCGGATTGAAGGTTCATCTTTCATGGTTAAAAATGTAATTGAAACTGTATGAAAAGTGACTTCACTCCTCCTCACATTATTGGAATAGCGCAGCAGGCTGCCCGGTGGGCACAAAGTTAGGCGACGTCTTTACGACATCGTTACGACATCTTTACGCCAACTTTACGAAATCCTATGTCGATGTCGTTAAGGTGTCTTTACGATATCGTAAATAACTCGTATCATCTGAAGATGTCTTTATGACATCGCTAAGACACCGAAATGACATGGACATAGGATGTCGTAAAGTTTTCGTAACATGTCGTAACGATGTCGTAAAGACGTCGCCAAATTTTGTGCCCACTGGGTGATGTTTTTTTCATTCAAGGTTTTTATGCAAATATTTTTATTTTAAAAGGTAAAATTTAAACTTTGTGCGTTATAAAGATATTTGAACTAGAAAAGTTTCAAATTTGTTTATTTACTATTCTTTTTTCAGATTTAAAGGGTCCCGATGCATAGGAGCGCAAGTGCCAAATCCTCCATTTTTTAACTAGAGAAAAAAACTGTCTATGATTAACGCGTATGATAAAAGAAATTTTAAAAACGTTTTAATAAATCATCTCTGAGCTATTACTCAGCAACATCGAATCGTGGAAAGAATATGCAAAAATAAGTAATCTCTTTTAAAAAGAGATAACTAAACATTATTTTGACTCCCTTTTAAATACAACTGGATCATAACCTTCCACACAGATATTATTTATGCAAGAAAAATTATTTTAAATCTATCAATAAGTGAAAGAAGCATCTAAACAAATTTAGAGGGTGAAAATGGTATTTTATTTTTCATAACAATAGGTTACTTCCAAAGACAGATGTAACATTTTTACAATGAATTTATCTTCTTAAATCCAATTTAATATACAAAATTAAAATATTTGTATTTTTTAAATTTAATTATTGGGATAGCTGTAGAGAATCATAGTTTTCAACTACTACGCTAAAATACAGACTTATGATCTTGATGGGGCCTACTGGAACTTCGGCCATTTCTTGTCGAGTCAACTTCGTAATAATACTTCTTTCTATGTTTATTTTCATTCGGTGCTTTCTTCCTGTTGTTTTATATATTCCAATAAGAACACCACTCCGCTGCAATATTGCGTAAACATCACCATTCGATGATGATAATACAATTTGTTCTGAGATTGGCATGGGCGCAAAAACATTTCTTCTTTCTGGCTGTACAACTGGTAAATCGGGATGAAAAGTATATCTTCGAAATTCGAACCGTCGGTGAGGATTTGAGTGAGGAATAAGCCGAATAAGTCCAAGTTGACCAAGCCCATATCCAAGTACCTGGTAATCAAAAGTCCCGGCAAGAGAAAACCAGGCAGAAGGAGAATCAGCATGAATAGACCTGGCAGAAAGAGACCTGGGAGGAGGAGACCTGGACCTGAGACGATTAAAATAAACGGGCCTGATGGAAGATTGAGATATATTACGCGAAGGAGAAGAAAGCCCACGACCGGGACAGGGAGTGTCAAGGTATTCGCCGTTCGGGTTACACTCGGAATGTAAACTTATTTCTGAAAAATGTCGAAAATATTCTTACATTTAATATAAGCTCGTACAGAAAGTAGTGCGCTTTTACACCTATAATCGGCCCAGTCGGGAGAGTACCATATGGGTGCGTATAAATTTTATCAAGCTTAGATTACATCCGAAAAATTGTTATTTGTGGGAAGCTGAAGAATGTTTTAAAAATTATTATAAATATATTAAACTATTATATTCACCTACACAGTAAAAAATAACAAGGAATAATAGGAGTTTATAAACGCTTCTCATCTTTTCCAATTAGAGGACAAACTGTATAATTATTCTGTTTCTGAATTTGAGTAAATATTGCCTTAAGCCTATAATCCTTGGAAGATCATTTTCAGAGATTACGATCGTACGAAATTCTGTTTATATTTCATTAATTTGTTTTAAGGAAAAAAGAATGTGCGAAGTTTGCTAAACTGACGACACAATTTTTATAATCTTGTAGATAATAAAAAGATATATTTCGGGTAATATAAAGATATGTTCGGAACATTGTAGCTCACGTCTTTAGGGTTAACATGAAACTAAAGTATCAGGTTTTGTTGATTTTGTGTAGGTATAGTCTAAACGATGGCTGTGATTGGCCAGAGTGTACCGCTATGGAGATTGGACGCATCTTAAAGGCCAATCAAGTATTTTTTACATATCTGGGAGGACAAAAGGCCAAATCGGATTGGTATTATATACATTGTCCCTATTGATGTTATTAGGGTGTGTTAAGATTACGGTTTCTTCTCAATGTTTTCTTAGGAAAAGTTTGTGTGTTTTGGTGATGACTGTTGTTTTTTTCAAATAAAATGAAATAAAATTTATTGCAGGTAATTTTTTAGAGGGATAAAGGTTTATTCAGACAACTTTGCGTCTTTCAATATATATATATATATATTTTAATGGGAAAAAAGGAAGCTTTGACCAATATTCGGGTAAAGTTTATATTTTCGTTCCAACATAAACATAAGAGCTATTAGTGATTTATTAGGCAAATTTAATAGATCTGATGGCAACTTCCGTCAGTGTTAAAAACATCTGCTATTTTTTTGTGCAACTTATTAACTGAACGATAATTTTGCAAATGTTCTTCACTTCAAAGTTGGGAGACAGTGCTTTAGAACAGATATGAAGAACATGTATGACCATAAACCTAAGAAGAGGTAGTAGATTATAGAATTGATGGAATTCCAGTTATGCAGTTAAGGAACCAAGCCCGCATCAGGTGTTTCAAAAAATCATCTAAATTATTAGAAGCATTTCAAATAATCAGCCTTCAGCTTGAGATTTCTAAGATTCAATGAAGAAATTATCTCTATGACACACATTAAATAAATTTCTACAGACAAAAAACACAATTTGTTATAGTTGCATTGAACCGGGTCACAACCTCAAGAATTGTCTAAAGAAGAAAACGAACATATGTTAAAATGAAATACACAGAGTATCAATATGTTAAATATGTCAGTTTGTCAGATAAAGACTATGTAGGAATTATTAGTTTGAATTTAATTGCTTTAGGAAAACTGAGAGTTCGTATTACCCTTGATGATGAAACGCGAGATAATATTACATTGCTTATAGTTCGTGATAGTACGATGTGATCTTTGCTTATTTTAGGCATAGGCATTTTCTGGCGAAAATACAAAATATTGAAAGAGTAGAAAGTGTCGAAAAAGAAATGAAAGAATAAATAAATATTGAAATCTATTTTATAGATGAAAAACAATTAAAGGATTTAAGCATTAATTCTGAGGTACCTTTTGAAACCCAATTAAAACTTTTAAAATAGGATACTTAAAACCTGGAAGAAAAACTGTTGCTGAAACTAAAGTTGAGTTTTAATAATTTTGAATTGTATTAAAGCTTTTTAATATGCACCCAGATGACTCTGTTTTGACGATCAAATTAAATTAAAGCAAATTATAGATGATTTGATGAAAAGGGTAATAACTCGTTTGAGTTAATCAGAATTCGCATCCCCAATTGTGTTAACTAAAAAAAATAATAGCGAGATAAGATTATGTGTAGATTTTAGAACCTTAGACAAAGCTGCATTACTTGATAATTATCCTTTACCATTAATTGAAGATCAGCTTAATTCTTTAGAAAGAAAACAGTATTATACGTCACTTGATTTAGTTATGGTTTTCATTATATAAACGCTGCTCCAGATTCAGTAAAATTAACAGCTTTTGTCACGCCTTTTGGTCAATAGGAATATTTCAAAATGCCCTTTGACCTGAAGAGTGGTTCTTTTACGCTCCAGAGTTTTATAAATGAGGTTTAATGGCAAATAAGACAATTCCTTTAAACAAGGACTGTATAAGGAACGTATGAATCCGGTAGTAACATTCATTCATTAGCTCACGTTCCTGAGCTAATCCGAATTTTTTTAGCCAGTTCACCGCTCCTTTTGGACTTCTTGTAGTCCGGGAGCTCACAACAATTCTAGGGACGTCATTTTAGTACTCACGAAAATTTCAGATTCTTCTGTTTTCATAGTCAACAATTCGAAATTTGTTAACTAACTAACAGCTATTGGTGCATTGTGCAATAATTTATCGTTAAACTGGTAATACGAGTGAAAAAAGCGTCATTTTAGTACTCTTGCAACCCACGGGGAATGGTTGTTTGAATGCTAAGAACTAACAATAAGTTTGACTGGCAGCTTCTCGGTGGTGCCAAAGTTGACTAACAGGCTATCAAACATGTCATTCCCAATGGCTTTCAAGAGTACTAAAATGGCGGTTTTTCACTCCAATTTTTGACGTTTTTGACAACCTGCCAGTCAACTTTGGCACCACTCAGGAGCTACCAGTCAAATTTCTTAATAGTTTTTCGCACCTAAAAAATCACCCTCAATGGGTTTCAAGAGTACTAAAATGAAGGTTCTAATTGCCATCCTGTCATTTGTTTATATATTTGACAGCCTGCCAGTCAAGTTTCGCACCACTCAGAGGCTTCCACTCAAACTTCTTGGTAGTTATTTGCACCTAAAAAATCATCCCTAATGGGTTTCAAGAGTACTAAAATGATGTTTTTTTATTTGAATTTTTGGCAGGTTTGAAAGCCACCACCGAGAAGCTGCCAGTCAAATTTTTTATTAGTTCTTAGTAATTAAACAATCATTTCCCGTGGGTTTCAAGAGTACTAAAATGACGTTTTGTCACTCAAATTTTTGACGAAATTAACGATAAATTGTTGCACAATGCACCAATAGCTGTTAGCCAGTCAACGAATTTCCAACTCTTGACTATGAAAACAAAAGAATTTGAAATTGAAGTGAGTACTAAAATTACGTCCATGGAATTTTCGCGAGCTCCCGGACATTTTGAAGACTAATAATATCTATATTTTCATAAAATATGTCCACGTGGACAACGTACGGGGGGGGGGGGTGTCCAAATTCCACGGCTGCCCATGAAGGGGGAGGGGGATAAAAAGGGGTGAAAAATTGTCCACGTGGTATATGGATGGCCCCTTATGATGTTAAAGAATTTTTAGAGAACCATATTGAAGCGGAAAAACTAAGATATCTACCAAGTTTGAGGGAAACTGCCGAAACAGAAAGGTCCGATAATAAGGTTATTTTTTTCATTTTTGATCTTATCATGTCATTAATATTCGAGATGGACGATATTCACGATGGACCGTACTGTAGTAGCAATTATTTAAATAGATTCAATAAAGATATCTACTGTTTTGTTTTACAAGCTATAATGTCAGCTTAAATGACAGATATTGATGAATATAAAACGATCAACACGTAAAAGTTAAATAAACTTTTGATTCATGTGAAATAAACGTGTTATTTACTCCAGATTATAAAGAAATTTCTTTACTACAGTTAAAGAAATTTGTTCTCGACATAACTGATAAGATGTAAATAGAGTGGTATGATAATAATCTTTCAAAATAATCTCAGAATGACAGGCTTAAGCATTACTTTCTTTAATAAAGAAACAGAATACTCATTAGACTGTTAATTACAGTTCGGTCTCTAATTGAAAAAGATGAGGATCGTTTACACCCTGCTTTTATTTTTGGCGGTTATTTTCAATGCCATAGGTAAATATAATAAAGAACTACACTACCGTTCTAAAGCTTAAGTTCACCTCTTTTTTGATGATTGATTAAGTTCTCTTAATTTTAACTCTGTCGAAGCTAAATTTTTTCTCCATAAAGTATTAAATGCTATACAAATTCCGTAGAAAATTCTGTTGAAAATTTGCTTATCGAATTGCAAGGAATTAAAGTTGTAACAAAAAAGGTGGAAAAATTTGAAAACATATTATTTGTATGCAAATGAGAATAAAAATGAAATAAATATATAATTTGAGGAAATTTCATAGAAACTTTATAATTATATGTTTCATATATTCTACAAAAATATTTTGGGTACTATAGACAATATTGCAATTTTTTCAACTTTATCGTTACAGCTTCAAGCCTTTGCAATTTGATTATGTAATTTTCAAGATGTCCCCCATTTGGATTCCTGGTGCACAATCTTTTCCTTTCATCGAAATCAAATGTTGATATATACCAATCTCTTCATTTTTTAATTTCGAAGTGATTGATATACATAACATCCTGTTTCAATGAATTCGAAATGTCTAAAAAATGTTTAAACAAATAAAAATCGCGAAAAATCGTGTTTTTGACATTTTTTTGGAAAAATCATGTCATTTCTTTCCTAATTAACTAATTTAATATTTTTAAACGCCATTTCGAAGAGAACAAATTGCACCTTAAGGTGGTGTAGATTATAAATAGGTTCCTTCCAAAAAGTATATTTATTTGAACATTCGAAGTTAGAAAAATTAAAAAAATGAGAAATATCAGAAGTGCGGGCAGAATGCTTATTATTGTAAATAATTTGAATATATAATAGGCCAATCTCTTTGTTTTCTGATGCACAATAAGATGATTTCATTTAAATAAAGATAAAAAAATTAAGAAAAAGTTTTTTTTTAATGAAAAAGCGGTTAGTAAGTTTGAAAGATAGGAAAAATTCATCGGAATTAAAAGAAAAGAAGCCTTTTCTAAAAAACCATTTTTATTTTCAAACTAATTGTCGAAATAAAATTGAATTAAAAAATAATAAATTAAAATAAATTTTTTCTTAAATAAACTCAATCTACTGCGGTGCAAAGGTTGCTCAAGACCGCCCTATGTTCGTCACACACAAGTCGGTTGCAACATCTCTCTATTTCTTGCGACACTGTAATAACAGCATCGAAACTTTTTAGTGCTGTCCTCTGGGGGACAAATGTGCCCCAAGCGCTCAGCATTTGCTTTTTACTTAACAGGCAGCGAAAAACCGACAACATCAACCACTTCACCGCAATCTAGGATAGTCGAACTGAAGTTATTGAAAATTTAAGAAAACATTGAAATATACACTTCTTGAAACATCTACTTGAAAAATAGACAAATAGGCTTCATCCAGGGCTCATTTTCTACAGAATTTCTATAGCATTTAATCATTTATGTGCGAATCTATAATTATTTTTTAAACTTTTTTCGATTTTTCCAAAATACAAATTCGTGGTTTTGAATCCGCATTCTACCACTGTTGCTAATTTCTTCCGAGTATTTACGTGTTTGTCAGAAACAAGTATACATTTAATTTGAATTTATTCCCACGGAATCTGGAATGAATATGTTGAAAAAAGGATGCACACGTCTTTGCATAGGGAAAATTTCAACGTGCACGATTTTGAGCGTCTCTCACATAGTGGTGACACTCCCATATATCGTTTTGAGGACTTTCGTTCGAAATCAGCGCCATCCAGCGCTTCCCCCGGACACTAAACGTAAATGAACCTACAGATCCCTGACTGCAATTGTTTCCAAACTCTGCTTCACCCAAATTCTCGTAGACTACGAAGGAATAGTAAGGAGTGTTCACCCTATGTGTTTGGAATGAAGAGGTGGAACGACGAAAGTCCAAGAATCGTTAGAGTTTGCCACGAATGGATGCACATGCGCATTGCTGTTTGCGCTGTCACGTCTGCTATCCACTCCCCACGAAGTGTGCTACCCACTCCTCACTGCTTCGTGTTCAAACGCGCAAGTCCAAAATTTCAACGGATATTGCCGTGACAACCGCCAATGCGCATGTGCGCGGAACTCACCCTGGTTATCCATTCGTAGCAACATTAACGAATTCTCGGACGTTCATGGTTCCACTCCCCACTTACAGGTATACTAGTCCTTACTATTTCTGTGTGTCGTAAACATTAAATTTCTCCTAATTTCTTGTAAATAAACTTTACAAATGATCAAAAATGTATACATATAATGGTGTTTCATACGCAAAATATACATTTAAATACCAGAAGTATAATTTGTTGTAATTGTACGGAGAGATATCAATTATTACACTGAAGCGGTAATAGTTTATAATTGTAAAACTATGAACTTCATATTATATTTCACCATTTGTTCCACAACATGAATCATACTGAAAATACAGCGCGTATAATACATTATTACGAGGAGAAAAACACGTTAACTTGTGTACAAATTAAAATAAACCACAAAAAGTGGATTTTATTTCATTTAGAATGTTTAAAATATATGGTTTTTCTAAATGAAATAACAATATAATAATTAAAGAATCTCCCTATTGAAAATAAGCAGGTCATTAAATTTGAAGGTTACTAAGAATTGTGCATATGCAAAGTACCTAGATTAATTTAATCACAAAGGTTTGCAATGTACAATGTTTTCATTATTAAGGTTTC
>NC_046657.1:33316449-33323772 GCF_010883055.1 Belonocnema kinseyi
CGTAGACATATAAAGATGATCAAAATTGTAAATGGGAAATTTGTTTACTAAATTTTATAATAAAATCTCATTATATTTAATTATACGCCTTGTCGTTCTAGCAAATTAAGGAATTCTACCAAACGTTTTTCTCGTTCTTTTTGTATTTTTTGTAATGAAATTTATCACGAGAAGTATCAAATCTTATTTAAAGTTTTTAGATAGATCAGTCTTTTTTTCCGTACTTCTTCTTGTAAGCAGTCTCTTAGGCTTCAGCATTCTAGCCTTTCCTGAAAATGATATTATCATTAGACAACTGGAATAAGGTACGAAACATATGTTACTGTCAAGTCATTATGACTACTTACTACTTATTTAAGCCCTGTTTTCTTGAATGATTGACGGCGTGCATATGGAATATACGATGAGATTTTGTTTGTGCTGTGGATATGTAGTCTGGGACAATGCACTTTCTACCCATCGTCTCTAATATTCGTTCATCGAATAATTTTATTACAATTACTAATTTTTTCTATTAAATTAAACATATTCTCTCATATTTCATCTCAAAGCACAAAATTCATTAACGTTTATTTTTAAATAACAGACGAAATAATTTGCTTTACATTTCAGGTTATGTTTTAAAATACAATTTTTTTCTAACAAATAAAGTTTTATAAACGACTTCTTAATCTTATTAATCTTTTAAAATGACTTATATTTATATCCGCATTTACAGGATTTGTCCGGAAAGTAATAGGACTGAGTCGATTTAAAAAAAATTTTTGAGCCATTCGTTACAATTCTTTAAAAACTTTCAAAATAGGCTCCTTCTGCGTCGATGCAGCGCTGCCAGTGCGATTTCCAAGCATTGAAGCCGTCACGGAAGCCATTCTCCGGAATAGCCTTGAGAGCCGCGGTGCATGCTGCTTGGATCCCCTCTGTCGTCTCAAAATGCTTGCTTTTCATCGGCCTTTTCAGGCGAGGAAAGAAAGAAAAGTCTGGGGGGCCACATCTGGGCTGTAGGGCGGCTGCGGAAGCGTTGGGATACCGGCATTGGTCAGGTAGCTCTTCACAAGAAAGGCGGTGTGAGCAGGGTCGTTGTCGTGGTGCAACTTCCAGTTGGCTGCGATGTCTTGTCGGACCCGATTGTCCCTTCGTTTGAGTCTCTTGAGCACTTGCACGTAAAACTTGGCGTTGACGATTTGTCCAAGGAGGAACAAATTCATGGTGGACGATGCCTTTGATGTCAAAAAACACAATGAGCATCGTTTTCACTTTGCATTTGCACACTCTTCCCGGCCCTCCAAAAAGGCCTGGTGCCACCGAAACACACCACTTCTTGCTAAAGCAACATCTGGGCAAGCCTGCTTGATCATATCAAACGTCTCTATCGCAGATTTACCGAGTTTCACACAGAGTTTAATCGCGTACCTCTGCTTCAAAGAACGCTGCATTTTCGGCTTGCACCACTCGCAGAAACACGTCGCGTGAAAATGCCTGTCCTGACTCTTCAAGTGCTCGGAACCAACTGACCAGCCGCTCCTTCGTTAGCTAGGAACGCCCTCTACCAAATCCAGTCGGTGCGCGCATGCTCCGAAGTACAGTCGCGGCGGAAGAAAATCAGTCCTATTACTTTCCGGACAAACCCTGTATATCACTTGTAATTTATTTGTTACCGCTTCAAAATATGAAAACAAAAACATAACCTCTAATCAAGCAAACAGTACTTTTTTGTTCTCTTCATTAGTTGACAAACCACACATTTTTTAATATTATCATGAAATAGTACACACAATATGTATAACAATATACACAATGAACTTGCAGAAAATTTTATATAATTGGTTTAACACAACGAACAAATTCAACTTGACACTTCGACTAATGTTTGCTTTCAAAATCTCAAAATAATTGAAAATATTGTGGTTGCATATACCCATTAAATTTTACTGACTCTCAGCGCCACCTATCGTTTCCCCCGAACACTGAAACGTAATGTCTTAAAAACGATAGATGGGAGTGCCACTACTGCAGTGTCTCATCGGTACACAAGGAAAGATGCTATAGTCTCAACTGTGCGATTGCACAGAAGCTAGAATTTCAACTATCACGTTAAAATTTATACTTGTACAGATGGGACGCTCTCAACTGTGTATGCTGAAATTTAGACTCTAGGTGATCTAAAAATTTCCCAAATTATTGAACTAGTTTGCATAAAACTTTTTCTGATAAACTCGTGACACATCAGAGAATGATATGCTTTAGTATAGTGAATAGCAAAAGGAGAATTTCGAAGTGACTGAAATTTTTCAGATTTAAGTGCACATGCCGACTGTAACTCTACTGGAGATCGGCTTGATCCCTCCCGCTCGGGTGATGGGCGGTCTTCTTCCTCAGGTCACCTACCTCGATCTTCTACCGGGCCCGTGTCTCCTAATCGTCTCAGGTCCAGGTCTCCTTCTCCCGGATCCCATTCTGTCAGATCTGCTCATGCCGAATCTCTTCCTGTAAGGGTTTCTCTTTCCAGGACTCCTGATTACCGGGTACTGGGATATGGACTTGGACAACTCGGACTTATTCGGCTCATTCCCCGCTCTAATCCTCACCGACGGTTCGAATTTCGAAGATATACTTTTCATCCCGATTCCCTTGTTGTGCAATCAGAACGAAAAAATGTTTTTGCGCCAATGCCGATTTCAGAACAAATTGTATTAGCAGCACCTAATGGTGATGTTATGGCAATATTAAAGATTAATGGTGTGCTTGGTGGAGTATATAAATCAATAGGAAAAAAGTACCGAATTAAAATAAATATAGAAAGCGGTAATATTACGAAGTTGACCCAAGAAGAAATCAACGAAGTTCCAGTAGGCCCCATCCAGTTTATAAGTCGGTATTTTAGCGTAGTAGTTGTAAACCACGATTCTTTAGAACTGAACCCATAATTAAATTTGAGCAAATTTTTAACTTTTTGTCAATTCGCATGATTCCAAACTGATACCTAAGCTATGGTTAGTGAAAAAGCTTCCTCTTAAAGTAACAGAGACTCAATAAAGCTAAGCAATAACAGCTCGAAAGAACTTTTGTCAATTTTGAATAGGAAATCAAAAAAGTTATGCATCTCTTTGTGTGTAAATATATTCATTCTTGGGGACAAGTTGTATCATTGGCGAGGGTTTTCTCGACAGGGTTTTCTTACGAAATTAATTAACTTTAAATTTCACGGACGCCAATAACCTACTTCTTAAATTTCTTTGCAGTGAAAGTTCTTATAACTTAGAATAATTTTTAAGTTCTTATTTTTATTTAATGTAAATTTAGCTTTTCTAAAGGTCGATAAAGTTCATGATTTGATCCACAGTTTAACATTAACTACATTTGTTTCCAAACTCCCATCTTTTCCATTTCAATTCCTGTTATTTGTAAAGATTTATTCGCATTTATCCGGTCCTTTCCTGGCGATATATTTTTGAATATTTTACGAATTTTGCTTGAATATAAACTGCTTTCATAGAACCCATCAAGAAAATTAAACTATTTTTGTTTGAAAGTTATTTTTTTGGGTAAGAAGTCCACTATTCAGTTTTTAGCTCAAAATTCATCTCGTTTGGCTAGATACCCTGCTATTTGATTAAAAGCTTAATTATTTTGTTGAAAATGCAACTAATCTGTTAAAAATTCATTTTTTTCAGTTGAGGATTCATCGCTTTGGTTAGAAATTTAACTAGTTTATTAACAAATCTGTTCATTTTTAATTAAAAATAAATTTTTAAGCTATAAAATAATCTTTTCTGGTTAAAAGTTCAACTATTTGGTAAAAATTGAGTATTTCGTTAAAACATCATATTTTATTTGTTGAAAAATCTATTACATGTTTTAAGGTCAAACTATTTGTAAAAAAAATAAAATTTCTTTAGGTTGAGGATTCATCATTTAAGTTAAAAAGTCAACTATTTGATTGTGAATTATCTTTTTTGTTGAAAAGTCAGCTTATATGTAGAAAATTCGTTGTTTTCTCTTGAAAATTCAACAATTTAATAGTATATTAAACTAATTGGTTGCAAAGTAACTTTTTTGTAAGAATTTTTTTTTGGCTTTAAAATTCAACAATTTTGTTAAAAGTTTATGTCTTTTGTCTAAACGTGATCTTTTTTTATAGAACATGAATCTTATTGATGCAAAATCCATATATTTAAATAAAGTCTAACGGTTTTGTTAAAAATTGTTTTATTTTATTTGGTTACAAATGAATTTTTTTCTGAAGATTTATTTGATCCATTTTGGTTTGAAAATTCAACTCTTTGGTAGAAAATTCCTATTTTTTAGTCAAAATTCAATATTTTAGGAAGGAATTTAATTTCCATATTGAAAATTTGTCTTTTTGGTTGAGAATTCAACTATTTTGTTAACATTTACCTTTTTTGACTCAAAAGTAACTTTCTAGTTAAAAATTTTATTTGATTTATTTTGTTCAAAATTATTCTCTTATTAGAAAATACATTTATTTTATTATAAGCTAAAGTATTTTGTTGACCTTTAAATTATTTAGTTGAAAAGTTAAACTATTTTGGTAGTCATCGTTTTTGGTCGAAAATTCATTCAGATAATGAAAAACACAGTATCTACAAATTTTGTTTATTGTGATTACTTAATATTTATTTCTAATTTTTTATTAAATTTTACTCTCGGCTATCCTGAAAACGTATCATTTAAATCAATTTATATGATTAAAACTCATAATATGCATTGATATTGAAAACTCAGTATTTTCATTTTGTTATTTTCGTAATTGAAAAAGGGCTCAAGCTATAACGATCTTATTGCAACTTTGTAGTTCTTTTTTGGTTAAACAACTGTTGTCTTAATATATTTTTTTCGTATCCCGTGACGTTTTTCCAAGAATGTAACCCTCTGCCTGGCCCAGCGTATCCCCACATATTAATCTACACCACGTGACCACCTTACCGATACAAAGTACATGAGTGTTAGTGCAAGAATATCAGTATTAAAAATGAAGAATATCTCGCAAAATTCCTAAAAATTGGTTGAAAAGTGACGGATTTAAATGTGGAACATAACCTTAAAAACAAACGTCAAATCGAACAAAATACATTTGAGAGGTAGAAATATTGAAAGTTTATTTAATTTAAAGTGACGATATGGATTAAAGCAACTTTTTTCAAGATTTTGTGCAATTTTTGTGCCTAAAAGGACATTTTGCATTTTGTAATGTAATAGTAGGAGGAAGTTATATTTTTGTAACAGGTAAGGAAGAAAATAATATAAAAAATTAAAAACTTGATACTTTTTGTATTATAATCCTTTTTAAATTATTGAGGCTATAATTTTGTATCAAAGTATTTAAATTTTTATTGATTATGATAAGCAAGGAATTCTTCTTTACATAAAAGTATGTCGCATTCTCCACACATGCAAATAGTTCTTTTAAATACTCCTTTTATTTTGCAGGCACATGTTTTTGCAATTGTATGGTAATTAATTAAAAATTAGGAAATTTTTCGTTTGTTGTATGATTTTCTTCCTTCCCTTGTGGACTAAAGAAACCGAATGGAGCCTCTACAAAGTACCCGTAAAGACCCCATTGGGTCCCCATTTGGTTTCTTTTTAAAAAAACTCAAAAAAACAGCAAAATCAACTTTTAAATTATTAAATCCGGATTTACGTTAAAATTTGCATTAGAAACCTACAGAGTAGTCGCAACACTTTTTCTTGCAGCGTTAAAAACTTTAAAAAATAAAATACCTGTTATTTACAGTGGAAATCTTAGATAAGAACGCTCCTATGCAAGTGAGAGAGAATTTTGTTTTTAAACCTCGCGCGCAACATACTGCTTGATCTATTATGGATGCGCTTGAAGTCACCTTCAGCAGAAATGAATGACATTTTTTACATTTCTAACGCTGCAAAAATAATTATTGCGATTACTCCGTGAGTTTCTAATGCAAATGTTAACGTAGAATCCGAATTATAACAATTTAAAAGTTGAACTTGGTGTTTTGTTTAGTTTTCTAAGAAGGAACCGAAGGGGGACTCAGTGGAGCCTTTAAGGGTATTTTGTAGAAGCTCCTTTCGGTTCCAGTACAGTTCCGGTACAGTACAAAGCAGTACTACACAGTGCCGCTAGGCGTGATGAGGCACTGCCGGCGGTTCCTAAGTAACTAACTTAGAATCTGAATTAATTTATCATGTGATTTATTTGATGGAATTGGTATTTGTTCAGTTTTGTATTATTCTGAAGGTTCTGATTTACTGTAAAATCTTAAATTAATTGAAAAATAGACGTAATATCTCTAGTTTAATAATTACTTGAATTGTAGGACGTTTACCTTGGATATAATTGAAGATTTCGAATCTGAGTAAGTCTTTTTCAATACAAACTTCCTTTCTTTATCAAGATGATTTATGACATCAATCATGTTTTTCTATATTACAATTAGACCAGCACACAAAAAGAAAAGTTGGCCCGTATTTTTCGAAAATCGCAAAAATAGACGTAAAATCAGCAAATACAGCGATTTTTCTTCTATACTTTTGCAACAAAGAAATTCTTCATGCCCGGTGGTCTAAATCAGCATATTCTTAGGTTTTTGGGGTCGCTGAATCCGAATCCGGGGTCAAAATAACCCGGTTGGCTCATATTTGAACAAAAAATGCAGAAATAGAGGTAAAATCGACGAAAACAGCGGTTTCTCCTGCATATTTTTGCAAAAAAAATATGACTTCATCTCCAGTGGACTTATTTAGCATATCCTTATGTTTTTGGGGTCACTGATTCTGACACAAATGACAGATCCCGCTCTAACTTCACGTCAAAACAAATGACTGTGAAACAAACAAATGAAAGATCGCGCTCGAATGTTTTTTTGAACCTAAGAACTTTTTTTGTAAATAAAATATCGAGCTGAAACTTCGGGAAATGTATTAGAGTACAATAAAGTACGTTTAGGTACTGCATTTTGGTAGGAACTTCACTGAAAATTATTTCATCTTTTTTCTGAACCTAAACATTTTTTGAACGTTCGAACTTTTTTTATACATAAAATGTCGGTCTCAAACTTTGAGAAATGCAAGAGCCGAAAGAAAACTACATTAAAGTACAAAGCTTAATAATAAAATATGCAAAAAAAAAATTTCAACAATCAATTCCAACTGCATCAGCCGGTAACGTTGTACACGAAAATGCGAACTCTCTAGAGCCTCATCTAGTGGCCGCCAGGTTTCGTATTTTCGTGTAAAACGTTACCGGCTGATGCCGTTGGAATTGATTGTTGAAATATATTTTTTTACATCTTTTATTATTAAGCTTTGTACTTAAACGTA
>NC_046657.1:33323872-33338436 GCF_010883055.1 Belonocnema kinseyi
ACAAAAAAAGTTCTTAGGTTCAAAAAAACATTCAGTGAACCGAAAAAGTGAGGTCGGTAATATAGGTATTTAGCTGTGTCACATGCCCTTAAGGGCATGTGACACAGTTTACACCTTTATTACCGACCTCACTTTTTCAGTTCACTGAATGTTTTTTTGAACCTAAGAACTTTTTTTGTAAATAAAATATCCACCTGATACTTTGGAAAATGTATTAGAGTACAATAAAGTACGTTTAGGTACTGCATTTTGGTAGGAACTTCACTGAAAATTATTTCATCTTTTTTCTGAACCTCGACATTTTTTGAACGTTGGAACGTTTTTCATACGTAAAATATCGGTCTCACACTTTCAATCAAGGTACCAAACAAAAGCGAACCCCACTACGTAGGTCTTTTGAAGACAAAAGGGTTCGACACAAGCGATATAAAGAAAAATAAAAAATAAAAGAACCCTATAAGCGTGAGAGGCAAGGAGACTCACGGTAATAAAGCACACCAAAGGGATCAGACTTTACTATGTCCGCGTCGTTGTTCCTGGGTAACGCTAAAAGTAAAGAAAACTTATTTACAAAAAATCCTACTATTGCCATGCAAGGAGACTAACGCAAATTAAAAACCCCGAAGCGTGAGACGCAAAGGGAATCTACAGTGAACTAAAATCCCAGTCGAGGAAGGTAAAGGTTTAAAGGTTTTCGTCGATCTTATGTCTAATTTTGCGTTTTTTAATCAAATATGAGCCAACTGGGTTATTTGAACCCCGGATTCAAAATCAGTGACCCCAAAAACATAAGGATATGCTGGGTAAGTCCACCGGGAATGAAGATATATTTTTTTTGTAAAAATATGCACGAAAAACCGCTGTTTTCGTCGATTTTACCTCTATTTTTGCATTTTTAGATCAAATATGAGCCAACTTGGTTATTTTGATTCCGGATTCGGATTCAGAGGTACTAAAAACATAAGGATATGCTGATTCAGACCACCGGGCATGAAAAAAATTTTTGTTTCAAAAGTATACAAGAAAAATCGCTGTATTCACCTATTTTACATATATTTTTGCGATTTTCGAAAAAGTATGAGCCAAACTGGTTATTTGGCCCTTAGATTCGAATTCAACGACCCAAAAGACATATAAATATGCTGGATAAGTCCACCGAGGGAGGAAATATAATATTTTTGCGAAAATATACATGAAAAAACGCTGTTTTTGTCGATTTTACGTCTATTTTTTCGTTTTTCAGAAAAATACGAGCCTACTTGGTTATTTGAACACAGGATTCGAATTCAACGACCCCAAAAACATATACATATGCTAGCGTAGTATGTCGGAAAGACCACTTTTTTGTGTGCCGGTGTTATCATTGTATAATTAAAAGCAGGAGCACTTATACACACATTAAATTCAAATGTCTAACTATGGTTTATTTCTCATTATTCTAATTTATGATCGTATTATTCAGAAATTAGAAGCACAGAGTTAACAATTAACCAGAATTAAGCTTCAGAATAAATACGTGTTTCTGGTTTTACATATACAACGATAATTATGATTAGGAATAAACTTTAATTATTTAAACAAGAGATTTATTAAAACAAACCAAAAATGTATTTGAGCCAAACAAATAAGGACAAAAATAACATTAATTCGTATTAAACAAACATTTGCTTGATCCCATATGCGATACAGCTCTGTCGCACTCAAACACATCAAGTTACGTAAATGAGCACTGCTATTGGTTATTCCCTTTCTGCGTGCCTCATTTGACAATTTTTGACAATAATGGTGGAATGGCCAGGCAGAGGGCCGGTTAATACTTTTTCCTTGTAAATTAATTTTTTACGAATAAGAAGAAAATCTACTCTCCCTATCTATAAATGATTAATTATTTAAAACATTTATTCATTTTTTTGCTGAACAACTTTTGTATATCTTTTCCATACCTTATATAGTTTTTCAAAAAAAAATACATTTTTCTAAAGTTATTTTGTATTATTAAAATAAAAACTACGCGTCCTATCAATGAATAACTAATCAATTTTTTGCTCTTTTTGGATGATCATCTTTATCTATCATTTTTTCATAGCTTGTATCGTTTGTCCAATTTTTCTAATCTGTAAGTTTACCTTTTAGGATTAAAAACAAAACTACGCCTTTCATTAAAAAATAATTAATTTAAGTGGTAGCTATTATTCAGGTAAACAACTTTTGTCTATTTTTTTGCGTATCTTGTGTCGTCTGTCTAAGAATTTAATTTTATTATATTTTTAATTTTGGTTTTTGATGAATAAAATAAAATTTACGTGCCGTGTAAAATAGTGATCTATAACAAATTGCAGATCTTTTTGGGTAATAGCAGTTTTGGGACTCGTCTCGCAACGGGCCTTGTTACTAAATCGGTATCCTCGAAACGTAAACATTTAGGGCCGCCTGAACTGTTTCAAATTGGAATTCATAATATTGCGCAATATACTCGACTCAGCACTCTCGCACTGCGCCCCTTGCGAGGAGAGAATCACGACAATCTCTCGATTTACCATCTGAGAAACCGCGTGGGCCAGTAGTTCTAGAAATCGGAAAACAGACCGGCTTATTTGCACATAATTAAGTCTTACTCTTGAAAGACTGCAAAGTCCGACACTTTCCGGAAAGGCATGGTATAACTACGATTATTTTTTATTTAGTTATCTTTGTAGTCAGAAATATACATGAGAAAAAAATTTAATAATTTTTATATGTTTTTATTATTCGTCTGCTCTATAGGTTTATCTTCTTCTGGTGCAATCAGAACTCCCAGGATGTATCCACTACGTAATTTATACACGAAAAAACGTATGCCACCTTCTTCAACCACGTCGGTTTGAACATCGTATCCCCTGCATTCAATGCCAGTTGGCACTATATTTCTATACGGAAGCCGAACTGCTATCACTTTACCAGTATGATCTTTCCAAACATCAATTTTTCTGCGCTGATAAGTGATAGACGTAGCTGCTCCTCGGGATTGAAGTCCTTCTTAAAAAGAAAGAATTTTTTTTAATTTACAAAAAGCCTTAAAATCAATCTCAAAATTAAACACAGAACAGCTGTAAATTTAGGTACTCATTTAGGCCTTCTTAGCTTTTTCCCTCATGACGATCATCTTACCTTTCCTACTCCCCCTTGTCCTTGCCTCCTCCCCATACTTTCCATCTCCCTTCCCATGTATCCCTCTCTTAATTTCTTCAACTTTTCTCCCCCACTCGCTTCAGTTCATTACTACCCCTCTTTACTTCCCCTGATCACGGCAATTCACTTTTCATCACCTCCCCTCCCCTAATTTCCCTAAAGTCCCTTCTCCTCACTTGCGTTATTTCCCCTCATTTCCCTGCACCACTCCCGTAATTCCTCACTTCTTCTCTTTTCCTAATACCCCTTTTTTCCTCGTCCTTCCTCTGATTTCCATCGCTCCACTTCCGTTACTCTCCCTACTTCCCCCGCATCCCATTATCTTAATTTCCCCTAGTTCACCCTTACAGCCTTCACTTCTTCTCCCATCACTTTCTCTACGTCCTTTACTTTATTTCTCCTACATCTGATTCTCCGACCTTGCTCCACTACGCATTAACATACGTCTACTACGACTTATTGCCTAATTTTCCATACTTACCCCTTCTTATACTTACTTTCTTTCCCTTTATTTCCTCTACTACTCCTCCCATTTTTTCCTCTCCTCACAATTTCTCTGTTCCCTCTCGATTCAGTTCCCCTATTTACCTCTCCTACTCACCACCACTGATAAAGAAGCTTGTTACAACAGGGGACGTGCGCTAACAAAAAAAGATTTCGTTACCTAGGTAAGGTCTTTCGGTTAATAATGTCAATTTTGCTAAGAGATGGCATTACTAATACGTTTCTTGGTATAGGCGCATGACGTCTATGGCGCTTTGAAGGTTCGACGTTTTACGGGGAAGTTTAATAACGTTCTTTTATTTAAAGAAAACGGCTGCTATAAGTTATAGATCATTGGTTGAAGCATATGGAGAAAATGTTATAACCCAAAAAATTTGTGAACGATGGTTTCAACGGTTCGAAACTAGTGACTTTGATATAGAAGACAATGAGCGTCCAGGTCAGCCCAAAAAGTTTGAGGATGAAAATTTGCATGCCTAATTGGATGAAGACTCAAGACTAATGCTGAAGCAAATGGCAAATGCGTTGAATGTTGCCCAGTACAGAATTTCTGAACGTCTATAGGCATTGGAAAAGGTCCAGAAGTTAGGAAAATGGGTTCCATATCAATTGAAAGACAGACATTGAAAGGCGAGAAAAAATTTGTGAAATTCTGCTATCCAGACAGAAAAGAAAAGGTTTCTTGCATCGAATTGTGACAGATGATGAAAAGTGGATCTACTTTTACAACCCAAAGCGAAGAAAATCATGGGTACACCCAGGCCAGCCTTCAACGTCACAACCAGCGCCCAATATACAAGGAAAGAAGGTTATGCTGTGTATTTGGTGGTACAATAGGGGAGCTGCGTATTACGAACTGCTGAAACCTGATGAAACGATTACTGGCGAACAATACCGACAACAATTAATTAAATCAAACGAAGCATTGAAGGAAAACCGAGACGAATACGCGCAAAGACACGAGAAAGTCATTTTTCAACATAGCAAGGCACGGCCTCATGTTGCGAAACCAGTCCAAAACTATTTAGAAAACATTAAATGGGAAAAATCCGTCCACGCAGAAGTAACTTTTGGAACTGTTTAAAAAAAACCCGGTTTGGCAATTGATCTGTTCTAGCATTTTTGATATGTCAAAAGGACACCTTAACGAAACTTTCTTATTAAAAACATTACAAGTAGGATTTTTTCTTGGACCAAACTAACAGATACCTGGGCTATGGTCAATACTTTGATTGTCAAGGTAATTCTTATTATTATGTAAACAAACGGCCAAATTCTGCGAAAAAATCGAAATTATTAACCGAAACACCTATGTTAAGATGGAAGTAAGTAATTCTAACCTTTCCCTCCGAAAAAGTTTCTTCCCAATCTCACTACATTCCTCTACTTTTCCCCTCCTCTCTTACGACCTCTCACCACACTACAACCATTGCTTTACCTTCCTTCACCAAATTTCTCCTCATCCACTTCCTCCTCTCTTCACTTCCGTTCTCCTAACGTCCCCCAGTTCCCTGAGTTGCAAGTTTTGAGCTGAGAGTTGTGAATTTTGGCCTGTCTGTTACGTAAGAGTCCGAATTAAAATAAATTTTTGAGTAAATATAATTTTCCAAACCCTCGAAAACGACTTCTGCTGAGATACAAGGAGATAAAAATAAGTAATTTTGCATGTTAATTCTTCAAGAGTTCGCAATTTGAAGATAGCTTTGGCAGTGCATACTTGGGTAATTATTCCATGGTGAATTTTGAATTCCTATTACGTATCCACCCGGTAATTCGTGCACCGAAAAAAATATATTTTGTTCAAACTCTAGATAGCTTTGAATCTGGTAGCTTCTGCGTAGAATAGAATTTGGAATTATATTTCCTGTTTCCAATCCAACTCCGGTTACTTTTTGCTCATTATTTAACCGATCTATCCAGACCCCAACTTTTCTGCCACGATAATAGAAACTCCAAGTTGATGGGCGTTCACTTGTCCTAGTTAAGTGAGCATGAAGACCTTTAGGTAGCTCGGGTGCGGATGAAACATCTTCATGTTCTGATGAACGAGCTCCGTGTTCTGATGGACCAAATGCGTGTTCTGATGGACCAGATGCGTGTTCTGATGGACCAGTCCTGTTTTCGGATAGACCAGATCCATATATCGATAAATCATCTCTGTGTTTCGACGGACTAGCTCCGTGTTCGAATGGACCCGCTCTGTGCCCCGATGAGTCAGCTCTGTGTCCCAATGAGCCAGCTCCGTGTCCTGATGGTCTAGCTCCGAGTACTGATAGACCAACACCATGTCCCGATGAATCAGCTCCATGGTCTGATAGAACAGGTCTGTGTCCCGGTGAAGCTGATCCGTGTCCCGGTGGACTAGCTCCGTGTCCCGAAGCACTTAATTCTGTAAAAAGAAAAGAAAAATATTGGTTAACCATTTCAGAAAAACCATTTTCGAAACCAAAATTTCTAAAACACCTAAATAGTACATAATGCAACAAGGGGCGAAAGGAGCAGATTTTTTCCGACGGAAAAGGTCTACGAGAACTTTTTAAAAATTAAAATTTTGTGAATAATGAAAACAATTCCAAATGGTGAGGCGACGACCCGAGTGAACCAAGTCGCGCCCCAGGTAGCTAAGCACGTATTCTACGAGAACTTTTTCAAAATTTAGATTGTTCCAACAGCCAGAATTATTACAAAATTGTGAGTCGACCATCCGGATGCACCAGGTCGAGCACTGGGTAGGTAATTACGTATTCTAAGAGAACTTTTTTTAAATTTATATTTTGTGAATAATTAAAACAATTCCAAATGGTGAGTCGACGACCCGGTTGCACCAGGTTGCGCCTCAGGTAGCTTAGTACCTATTCTACGAGAACTTTTTTAAAATTCACATTCTTCCAACAGTCGAAATTACTCAAAATGGTGAGTCAACGATCCGGGTGCACCGGGTCAAACACCAGGTAGTTTAATACGTATTCTACGAGAACTCTTAAAAAATTTGAATTTTGTGAATAATGAAAACAGTTATAAATGTTTAGTTGACGACCCGGGTGCACCAGGTCGCGCCCTAGGTATCTTTGCAATTGTTCTACGAGAACTTTTTCAAAATTTAGATTGTTTCAACAGCCAAAATTACTCAAAATTGTGAGTCGACGATCCTTTTCATAAATAACGACGAATAAATTCATTATTCACAAAGTGAATAATGAAAACAAAATCAAATGGTCAGTCGACAACCCGGGTGCACCAGGTCGGGCCCCAGGTGGTGTAGCACGTATTCTACGAGAACTCTTTCAAAATTAAGATTGTTCCAACAGCACAAATGACTACAAATTGTGAGCTGACGACACGGGAACATCAGATCGAGCACCAGGTAGTATAATACGTCTTTTACGAGAACTTTTAAAAAATGTAAAGTTTGTGTCGCCGAATCACAATTTGGAACTGTTTTCATTATTCACAAAATTTATATTTCCACTTTTCGACCAATACCGTCCAGAATATTCAGTCCTCTAGAAAACTCTTATTGAAAACATGACTCTCCTTCTTTCTTTGGTAGCTTAGGAAGAAATTTTTCCAGCAAGATACATTTTTTCGTGATCCTATTCGAAATATTATTTCTGATGAAAATAATGCGTTTTAAGATGACAAATAACATTTTTAATTAATGATACCTGTTGCATAACTAATAATGAATATTAAACTTTTTGTCTGCTTTTCATATATAGCGCGGTAAAAATTAGTGAAACATAATTGTTTTAACAAATAATTATTGATTATAAGTTTCTTCTATAGTAATTCTAGACAGTTACATTTTTATCCGAAATCTTAGACATTTTGTTAACTTTTCACTTAGAGTGTAGTGATGATTAATGAAAATTAATAAGCATAATTGTTTAAACAAATAATTATTGCTTAAAATTATCTTCTCCTGTATTAATGCCAGATAGTTGCGGTTTTCTAAAATTTTCAGCTATTCTATTACTTTTTAGTTAGAAACAAATAATAAATATTAATATTAATTTAAACAAAAAGGCGTTTAGTGACTCCTTCATGGAAAATTGTTAATGGAAGAATTTTAGTTTAAATTAATATAAACATTGATATTTATTATCTGTTTCTGAATAAAAAGTAAAATAAAATCCTAACAATTTCAGAAAAACTGCAACAAAAGTTAAAAATTTCGGAATTATTCATTTTAGAAAAAATTATGTTTGTTAATTAAATTAGTTATTACATCACTCTAATTGAAAAGTGGACCGAAAGTAGAAAATTTGAGGAAAAACTGCATTTCTTTAGAATTATTTTAAGACAATATAATTTTAAATGATAATAAATTGAAAAACTAAAAAAATTAGTTAAAAATTTAGGAAAATCCGCGATTTCCTCATTTTATTTCAAGAGAAAATTGTTAAAACAATAATAAATTGCTTAAACAATTTATGTATACATTTAACTTTATGGAGCTTGCGAAACCTATATATATATAATTTCTTTAAACGCATTTTTTTCGTGATTTTAACTAAATTTGTGAACGAGATACTTTTAAATTTGCACACACAAATTTTGCCACTCACCACCAAAATTGATGAAAACCGTAAAGGTAAAGTGTAGAGTTCCAATAAGTACGTTCATTTTTCCGGGGTAAATTTCGTGATAAATGACTGATGATTCAGAAAGTCTACTGCTATATACAATGATCGCTATCTTATTAGTTTACTTTATTATTGCTTTAAAATCCTTCAGAATGATAAAATTTTAAAATGTGTGTAGACTGAGTAATAGAAATAATTAAATATCTTTTAATCTAGAAAAAACTGTCCGAATTAAACCGAAATTTGATAGAACATGGATGCTTTTCTTTAACTAACTAATACACGGAGATTATTTATTCATTAAAATATAAAATTCTAATTAGTAAATTTAATTTACTAATTAACTTTTAAAATTGTATCTATCCATTACTAAATTATTGAATCAGCTTTGTAGGAATTACATTATTTTAAAATAATGGATTTAAAAATGTCCTGATATGTAAACATTTAGTTAAACAGTTGCGTAGACAACGATTCCAACCAAATAAAATTTGCTGACGCGGGTTTTTCTAAATTTTTCGACTTATTTTCAGCGTTCCAGATGGGTGGGGGCAATAATAATTTAAATTTAACAGAAATGATTTATTAAACAATTTTTTTTTATAATTATATTCTATTGGAATAATGCTTAAAAATGGCTAGTTTTTCTGAAATTTTCAGCTTTTCTTTGACTTTATATTTAGAAATAAATCTAGTGTATCTTTATTATTTGTTCGTGACTGAAAAGCGAAAGCAAAGCTAAACATTTCAGAAAAACCCGCATTTTTCTAGCAATTACCTAAGAGAAACTAGCTATAAATAATATTAAATTGTTGAAACAATTATGATTGTTAAATTGCATCAATTATTACCTCAGTAAGTGAAACATTAAGAAAAAGTCGACAATTTTCTAAAAAGCCGCAACTATCTAGCATCACTATAGAAGAAGATAGTTATAAACATTAATAATTTATTTAAAATATTATTTTCATTCAAGTTTATTATTTTTATCTCGCTCTAAGTGAAAAGTGGCCAAAACGTTTGATATTTGAGAAAAAACCGCAACTTTCCAGCATTATTCAAAGATAATATTATTTTTAACAATAAGAATTTGTTTAAATCATTATCTTTGTTAACTTAAATTTATTATTAATACCTCACTTTAAGTGAAAAATAGACAAAAATTGGATAGTTATAAATAAAAACAGTTTGTTAAAACAATTACTTTTGTTAAACTAAATTCATCTTTACCTTGTTCTAAGTAAAAACATGGGGGGAAAAATTAATATTTTAGAAAAAACCGTAACCTTCAAGCATTATTCAAAGAGAATATTACCAAAAATAAAAACAAGTTGTTTAAACAATTATTATTCTTAACTTTAAATTAATTTGTACCTCACTGTAAGTTGAAGGAAATTGCACATGATCCTGCAAAGTAACCTGTATCTAAGGTAACACTTGAACGATGTACAGGTTCCTTTGCGAAGTAAATTGAGGCACGGGATCCTGTACAGAAATACAGGGTACTTTACAAAAATCCATTGCCAAAACTTTTTTTGCTAACAGTTCTAAAGCTGCTTTCCTGTTATTCTCTTGTAGACCGTATTCACTATTAAGGAAGCGAAGCTACTAGCGAACCCTTGCAGACTAGTTCTTTTGCAAGTTTGCGTATACGTTTCTGAGCAAGATCCTGTACATGAACCCGCGTTTCCATTCACACTGAAGGAACCTGTACAGGATCATTGAAAGGTCCAGGAGCCCCCAAAGTTCCTGTACAGGATCCTATTAGTTTTCTGTACGAGATGATCCGAGGTTATTTTACAGGATCCTCTGAGGTTAATTTACAAGATTCCCCAAGGTTAGTGTATAGGATCCTCCGAGTTAGGATCTTCCGAGGTTACAGTACAAGATCCTACGAGGTTTCTGTAAATGAGCCTTGTATTTCTTGTACATGATGCTCCGAGGTTGCTGTACAGGATCTTCCGAGGTTAATCAGCAAGATCCTTTTAGGTTACTAGAAGCTCATACGCGCGCGTCGCGCGCAACCCATTGATTTACTTGCAATTATTTTATTTGTAAATGAAGTTTAATATGATACCGCGGTATTCATTTTTGCTTCAATAACTTTTATTTGTGCACGGCTCCGCACGGCTACCCTCAAAAGATGCATAATAAATTATTGCGCAACACTAAACATTTTTATGGGAGTTTGGAAAAAACATCTAAAATGTCGGTGCGTACAAATTTTCATAGAAATACATGGTAAATGATCTCGACTTGAGAAGAGTCCAAATGTCAAGCCATTTCGATCGCCCCGTTCATTTGGACGTGTTACCATCTACGACGTACGACCAGGTTGTGTACTCGAATTTTGACAACCCGGCTAAACTCGGGAGGTGGTTTTCTGCAGTTTTCCTCTTATCTGGCCAAATGTTTAGGCAACTGCGAGTAATTCGAATAAACTCGTATGTAGACGCATTGTAATTAAATTGTACGAACATTTATACAGACTATTATGAAATTACTGGAAGAAATTAATAAAAGGAAATAATTACTGAAATTTATAAAAATGAAAGTTTTTACCATTATGCAATTTTAATTTCTTTTTTAATTATTATTAAATATATAGTGCATACATGTTCTTATAAAAACAAATTTGTTTAAAATTTACGAATGGTTCAAAATCTAAGAAACTGTTAAGTTCTGAATTTGTTTATGAAATTTATTTTGATAATAAATAATGAGTGTAAATTTGCAAAGTGTCATAATAAAAAGGGATTGGAAATACATTCATTGTTGATTCCGTAAACAAATTAACCCTATTCTTCAAAATATAACCAAACTCTTAATTTGCTCGTGAAAGTATTTTAAATAATAAATCATAAAACTTTGATTATTACAATTAATCGAAAAGACATTCTTAGTTAAATTTTTAAACAAAACTGACCCTATTCGTTTAAGAATTGCCAAATTCTGAATTTTTTATGAAAGTTCTCTAAATAATTAATAATTCTTGTAAATTTAACAAATAACTTAGGAAAGATTCATCGCAAAAACAACCTTAGTTAACTTCGTAAAAAAATTGTGTTTATTAATTGCAAAATACCTTTACACTCAATATGTTTATGAATATGGTTAAAATGATTAATAATTATTATAAATTTACAAAGCATATTATATTAAAAAATGGAACTTACTCATAGAAAGAAAACCAAACTCTTAATTATTTAATTGAAATTGTTTCAATAATTAATAGTTCTTGTAAATTTACAAAGCAACATAGAAAAGAATCATCGAATGGACCTTTCTAGTTGATTTCGAAAACAAATTGACTCGTACAATAAAGGGCAAACTCTTTATTATTTAATTAAAATTGTTTAAAAAATTAATCATTCTTGTAAATTTGAAAAGCAACATAGAAAAGAGTCATCCGATACATATTTTTAGTTGACTTCTTAAACAAATTTAGTCGTAGAAAAAAGGTCAAACTCTTAATTTTGCAATTAAAATTCTTTAAATAATTAATAGTTGTAAATTTGCAAAGCAATATATAAAAGAGTCATCGGATAGACATTCTTAGTTGACTTCATATTTCATTATTGATGTAGGTTTTCTGACCAGGGAAATTAATTAGTAGTTTAAGATGTTAATTTTGTTTGTCTACTTGGTCCTAATCAATATTATTATAATATTGATTAATTTTTTAAGATTGTGAAAAAACGCTATCTAGCTGCACTGGGATATGAGCCCGGGTTTTTTTCACAATCTTAAAAAATTAATCAATATTTTAATAATATTGATTAGGACCAAGTAGACAAACAAAATTAACATCTTAAACTATTCTTTGTTGACTCCGGAAACAAACTGGCTCTTAAAAAAAGTCACTTTTATTTTTTTGATTAACATTGTTTAAATAATTAATAAATTATGTAAATTTGCAAAGCAATTTAGAAAAGAGTCATCGAATAGACATTCTTAGTTGATTTCGAAAAAAAAATTGATTTGTAGAATAAAGGCCAAACTTGAAATTTTTTAATTAAAATTGTTTATATAATAATTAATAAGTCTTGTAAATTTAAAAAGCAGCATAAAAAAGAGTCATTATATAGACATTCTTACCTGACTTCGTAAAAAAATTAACTCGTAGAAAAAAGGTTAAACTCATATTTTAAAATTGAAATTCTTTAAATAATTAATAGTTCTTGTAAATTTTCAAAGCAACATAGAAAGCAGTCATCGGATAGACATTCTTAGTTGACTACGCAAACACATTGACTCTTAAAAAAAGGGCACTTTTAATTTTTGAATTAGATTGTTTAAACAATTAGTATATCATGTAAAATTGCAAAGCAACATAAAAAGAGTTATCGTATAGACATTCTTACTTGAATCCGTAACAATATTAACTTATAGAAAGAAGCGCAACCTCCTAATTTTTTAATTAAAATTGTTTAAATAATTAATAATTTATGTAAATTTGCATAGTAAAATAGAAAAGAGTCATCGGGTAGACATTCTTAGTTAACTTCGCAAACAAATTTACTTGTAGGAAAAAGAGAAAACTTTAAATTTTTTAATTAAAATTGTTTCAATCAGTAGCGGATCTAGGGCGGGGGAACCCCCCCCCCCCCAAGAGCTTCAGCACTGATCAATTGTTTAATTTTAATTCTTCAAATATGTTGCAAAGAAGTACTTCATGCGAGATTTTTTGTTGTTGAGGGATCAATTTTTTTACTTTTATTTCAAACTATTCATGGAATACTATTCCAAAAAAAATCATTTCTAGATTTTACGTAAATATTAACCCCCCCCCCCCCCCCCCCCCCCCCCCCCCCAAGAATTGTTTCTGGATCCGCCACTGTTTCAATAATTATTAATTCTTGTAGATTTACAATGCAACATAGAAAAGAGTCATGGGATAGACATTCTTATTCTTAATTTTTAAATTAAAATTGTTTAAATAATTAATATTTCTTGTAAATCTACAAAGCAATATAATAAATTAAACATATTCTTTAAAAAATAGCAATTTCTGAAAATTGTTTTAATAATTACAATGTTTGAAAGTTAAATAAATGTTTTAAAAATATATATGAGCTCCACTCGAATTCGGTACGGCCGCTAGGAATGTTTACATCCATAATGTAAACAGATCCCTCGAAAATGCCTTGACGCTTAGAGCTAGCTTTGAATGAGGTGCAAGTCTTCTTTTAACCTAAAAGTGATTCTAGATCACATTTCGGTGCGCCTGCGTTGGCTTCATAATAGACTCCGCTGATCTCGATTCTGACCTCGATTCTAAAGAATAGGCGACAAGTTAAAATCCAACTAATAGGTGAAGAGATAATGTGGCTTTAGATTTCGAGATATACGCGCAACCTCCTTCTTATGATAGGACTATTACTTTACAGAATCGCCCGAGGTTACTGTATAGGACATTCACAGGTTCCTATGCAGGACCCTCCGAAATTACTTTACAGGATCCTCCGAGATTACTGTACAGGAGACTCCAAGGTTCCTGTACCTGATTCTCCAAGTTTCATGTACTGGATTATCTGTGCTGTACAGGGTGCTTCGAGGTTCCTGTACAGGCTCCTCCGAGGTCCCTATACAGGTTTCTCCGAGGTTACTGTACAGGATCCTTCGAGGTTCCTGTCAAGGTTCCTCCAAGTTAACTGTACAGGTTTCTTTGAGTTTACTGTACAGGATCCTCCCAGTTTTGTGTACAGAATGCTCGAAGTTTCCAGTACAGGATGCTCCGAGGTGACTGTAGAGAATCCTCCAAGGTTACTGTACAGGTTTGTCGGAGGTGACTGCACAGGATCCTCCGAGGTTGATAAACAGGATCCTCCCAGGTTCCTATGCATGTTCCTCCGAGGTTCCTGTACATGTTCCTCCGAAGTTACTGTACAAAATCCTAATGTTACTCATGTTACAAATACATGTTACTCCAAGGTTACTGTACAGGATCTTCGGAAGTTCCTGTACAGTAATTTTCAACTGAGTGTACGGCCCCTAATTTGTTTTTTAGTGAGCGATATTGACGTTCGTATCTTGTTCACGAGAATAATATTGTTTTTCGTTTCCAAAATCACATTAATCATTCTATTTCCTTATAAAAGTACACTTTTCACAAGTTATATTTATCAAGCACAAACATTTCTGAGATTATTTACAAGGACGCATTTGATAGCTCGTAGTATATAATCTCTGAAAAACAACCTTTTAATGAAATGTCAGATTGTAAAGCAGTTTCTTTTACTCAGCGTAGATGAAGATCATCAGCATTAATCTTCTTTTTACCTTAGTGGTTACGTTCACCTTAAT
>NC_046657.1:33338536-33342125 GCF_010883055.1 Belonocnema kinseyi
CACGAAGGAGTGGGAAGTGGGTAGAACACTTCGTGGGGAGTGAACAGACCACGTAACAGCGCAAATAGCACTGAGCATGTGCGCGCAACTGGCCCTGGGTAGGGACCCTGTAGTGAGGGACGAGCCAAAGGCTATGTGGAGGGGGAGTTGGAACGGAAGTTGGAGCCAGCGGTAGAAGGCGCGATGTACTTAAAGGGCAACAAACACGACAAACACTAAGCAAATCAAAGGTACCGAAGCGTGAAATTAAAACAAATTTAAATAACTGTACAGTATCTGCTGTTGGAACGAAAGTATCGCTCTCTTCTCGCTCGACCAGATGATAGAGGGAAAAATTAAAGAACTAAAAAAAATCGTAAATAACGTTTACGTCAAAAATTTGTAAATAAAAAAATACAAACGTATTCATCACGAAATTTAAAGCTTTAAAAAGTCAGTGAAAAACTTTGAGCCCGTTCATCGTCGAATAAAGTAATAATTACAAAATAATAATATATTATTTGATATTATGGTAAATAAAATATATAAATTAAATAAATAGAAAACGGAGGTTATGACAAGTTGTTATAAGACGTCCCAGTGGGCAGGAACATTCGGCGACGTGTTTACGACATCGTTACGATATCTTTACGACAATGCTACGACATCCTATGTCCGTGTCGTTATCGTGTCTTTACGATATCGTAAAGAAATCCTTAGATCATACGACATTTTTACGATATTGTATAGATATCTTAACGACATGGACATAGGATATTGTAAAGTTGTCGCGAATATGTCGTAACGATGTCGCCGAATTTCGTGAAGTTCAGGACCTTTTTCCCAGCTTTCCGAATACTTTTTTAGATATTCCCATATCTGCGTGAAAAATCTACTCTGCCTATCTATTTACTACAAAAATCATAAATAAAAAAAGTAGGTATAGCCGACAAGTAGTCAATTTATTTTCATAAATAGCCAAAACAGTAGATCAAAGTAGCCCAATCGGCGATTAATAGCCCAATCTGAAGCCTGCTTGGGTTGGCTACAGTAATGTAGATTTCCCCTAGAGGAAATCTACAGTGATGCAACGGACCGCGACTTTTTCAACTGCGCATGCACTAAAAAGCACGGGTCTATTTGAAATCAATAAATACTATCAATAATATTACAGATAAATATTTTAAACAAATTTTCGATAAAAAAATTTTTAATTGTATCTAAGAAATAGCTAATTTCTTAAAATAATGTATTAATAATGTATTTTAAAATGTTTATACTTTGTAATTTAAATAGACCCGCGCTTTTAGGTTCATGCGCAATTAAAAAAGTCGCGGTCAGTTAGCATCACTAGCTGTCTGGCTGCCAGCCCAAGTCGGCTAGATTAGGTATGAACGAGCCACTACTCACCACAACAAAACCATGTGACTCATTAACCCAAAAATGGACAACGAATACTGGAGAGAAACCAGCGGGCACGAAATTTAACGATGTTTTTAGAAAGTCCTAAAGACGTTTTTAGAACGTCAGATTGAAATAATTTTGTAGAACGTCCTAAAAATGTTCTAAGTCAGGCCAAAAAAACGTTCGAAAAACGTCAAATGTTTCTTGGGAAAGTAATGCCCACTGCTTCAGCAATGAATACTGTGAGCAGATAGCACTCCTGTAGCAGAGATTTGAAAAAATTAAAAATGTTTGAATTATGATTCCTATAGTAACAGACAATTTAGTTACAAATTTCCTTTAAAGGGACGCTCTTATCTATGAATAAATCTCGTTGAGGAGAAAATCCTAGGGGAGGCGATCGCAAACTGGTGCCAGGTGCCCACTGGCAATCTCTGACCAACGCAGTCTTCCGCCATCAGCACGCGGCTGTCCTTGCTTGTAATGCTCAAACTCAAAGTTTTCCCCATTTTACTTCCGCGTATTATTATAATATAGTTGAAGTTCAGTGTTTGGCGGTGTTGTCACTTTGATTTTTTTTGGATACCAGTTCCTTGGATCAAGGCAGGTTTGACGTCAATTGCGTCCAAACATAACCTTATTTTTTTCTTTGAATATCGTGCTTTTTTATTTTTAGACACCTACTCAATTAAATAATAAAAACGATAATCTTCATAATTACTATGAGAAATTTCGCAAATTTGCATGAATAATCGGTTGTGTTTAACATAAAGCATACATTTAGAGCTTGCATGTCACCGTCATGCGCGCGACCTTCACGCAAGCGAGTGATATGCGTCGCAATTGATTGCGCATATGTCTGCTCGGGTGATGGCGCGGTGTGCTGGACAATCCGCAAGCGCGCGAGTCAATACACAATCATCATGCGCGCACATGGTTTTCTGGGACCAGACTGGTATTTAGTAGGTTTTAATAATGTTCTACTAAACTACCAAGAGCCAAGAAATGTCAAGAAAGCCATGCAGAGTTAAAACAAGCAGAAATGGAAATCAGCTACTAAAGAGGAAATATCTGATAAGTTTTGCATTTGTATGCAAAACTTATTAGATATTATTAGCAATCGAGGAAAAGAAGATGCTCGTATATCATTGTGATGTAAAAACAGCATTTCTGAACGGAGACTTAAAAGAAACAGTTTGCATGAAGCAATCACAAGGATTTGTAATTCCAGGTAAGGAGCATATGGCATGTAAATTAATTAAATCTCTATAGGGCTTAAAGATATCTGCTAAATCTTGGAAAGAAAACCTTAATAAAACTTTAAAAGAAAATGGTTTGGTTTGAGGGAAAGCTGATAGGAGCAAGCAAGACGAGCACTTAAAACAAGCGAAGCATTAAGGAACTATTTTCAACTAACCAATATGGAAAAATTGCGTCATAATCTCAGGATTCAATTACATTACTCAATTGCATTACTCAACCTCAATACATCCAGAATAGGTTCAAATCAACTGGACAAAGGACAATAAAGAACTTTTCCATGACAATCACATCGATCGAAAGCTTATAGGAAAGCTCTTGTATATGTCAACACACATCTTAGCGTGTGTGTGTATTCTTAACCAGCACAACCTGAATGTAATGAAAACAGATTGGAATAAGGCCACAAAAGGATGGCAAGATACTTCAAGGAAACGAAAGGGTTAAAACTGAATTTTAAAAATGTCAAGAATAGTGATGAAGCTTCACTGATTGGATATGCGGATGCTGACTGGGCTCAAAGTAGATCTGATAAAGAATCAAAAACTGGAAACTTATTCAAATTTATAGCGGATTCAATAAGCTGGGCGTGTAAGAAGCAATACTGAGTCACTTTATCATCAACAGAAGCAGCAAACATTGCGTTTGCAGCAGCTTGTCAAAAAAGAATTTAGTTGAATTTAGTTGTGACAACTACTTGAAGATTTTGGAGTAATCTAATTTCACCAATGAAAATATTGGAGGATAATCAATGCCGTCTAAAGTTATCAGGGGATACGTTCATCAGCCGAACAAAGCACATTTCTACCAAGTATCATCATTTGCGCAATTTAAAAGAGAAGGTTGTAAAGGATTTTCGGTACTTACCTACGGATTTAATGGTTGCTGATTTGTTAATCAAGCCACTTGATAATATTAAATTGTCTACTTTTGAGTCAAAGTGTGG
>NC_046657.1:33342225-33348234 GCF_010883055.1 Belonocnema kinseyi
GTAAAGGATTTTCGGTACTTACCTACGGATTTAATGGTTGCTGATTTGTTAATCAAGCCACTTGATAATATTAAATTGTCTACTTTTGAGTCAAAGTGTGGACTCTCATGAAGGTAAAAAGGGGCATCAGGAGTTCAACAATATGTGGAAGGCATTTTTGTGACCTCGAGTTAGATTTTGGTGCAAATTTTTTTACATTGGGCTAAAGTGGTATGTATCATCAGTCACGGACGCACTTTATAATGCAGAGGTTCATTCTTCTGAGATGATCAGTTCGGCCTTTTGTGATGATCAGTTCAGCTCTCTGTGATGGTCAAAATGACTGCCCGAGATGATCAAGTCGACTTTCTGAGATAGTCGATTTAAGGATCTTATAGTTCACCCTCAATTATAGCCAGTCTGCACATCTAGATGGCTAGACTTAGCTTCCATTTTTCTTCGTGTACAATTGTTTCTCACCAAAAGATCATTTCGAATTTGCAGATCTAAAATTCTTCATAAACTTAAAATCTATAGAAATAATTAGCAATCGTTTTTATTTCAATCCTTGCGGATTTCTAAAAGTTTCCGAGTAACGAAGAATAATCAATATTGTATATTGAAGAAATTTAATTAGAATTGTGACTTATTTATAAAGTCCCTAGGAACGAGGCTAAATTGGCGCGCACTTATTTATCTCCTGCAATTGCAATAAGTAAATTACTAGGTTAGAGTTTTCAAAAATCAGATATATTTTACTTAATTTTTATTTTTGAATTTGAAATTTGGATTCATTAAAGTGCTATCTAATGGTATATGCAATTAAAAAAAGGTTGATTATTTCAAAGTTACCTTGAATACTTAACTTTTCTTAGGAATTTTAAAAGAAAACAAACAGAGAGAAATTTCAGGAGATTATTTATTGGCACTGTTCTTTGATTTGATTACGCTTGGTCACCAGAAATGAGATCTTGGAACCCTTGCTCTTAAAGCATAGGTCTTGAAGTTTCAGGCACTAGGCCACGCCCCTTTGCTCCCAGGTGTCGAATTCTATGCTTTTAGAACAGAGAGTCTGAGACTTTAAATCACGTAAAAATTGTACCTTAAACTCACACGCTTCCGCGATTTAATCTCTTGAAATTTTTCACCGTGTAAGGAAACTTAAAACGACAGAACTCAGAGGTCTTGTACAAATGTCAGAACTTTTTTGCCATTTCTTGTATGAAGAAGAGCTTCTTAATACAAAATAACAGAGAGGTTCTATACCTCTTTGTATAAATTTACCCTCATAATACCTTAAAAAGACTAAAATAATGCACTAATTTCAATTATATAAATATGAAATAATAATTAGGTATAAATTAATAAGAACTGAACAATTCTTCTTTTTCAAGTATAATTAGATATTTTTTTAACTTTCACCACTCACTGTTTTTAATTGATTTCTATCGTTTTATATGTAAAGATAAACAAAAATAGAGACCGAAAATAAGAACAAGTAACTAAATTTTTGTTACATAAACGACGATCTTATTTTTAAACTAAATGAGATGTCTTGCCAAAATTGGGGGGCTATATTTCAACGCACGTCGCACGTGAAAATTCCTGTTCAGGAACTTCGGAGGATCCTGCGCATGTTGATGCACACGAAGCTGCAGAGGTAATCTTGACGGTACAAAATCATTAAAAGGTTACCTTGGATACAGATCCTTTGCAGGATCATGTAAAGTCTTCTTCGCCAAATCCCCGCAGAGGAAATGTCAAGATTACCTGTGCAGGTTTGTTTCCAGCAACATGTCCAGGACCCTCTCATATATCTGTGCAGGAATTTATAGAGTCGAATTTTCAACGTCGTAGCTGACAATTACTGTCCAGGAACCTCGAAGGATCCTGGACATGTTCTTGCGCACTAAGCTGAACAGGTAATATAGACGGTACAGGAGCATTTAAAAGTTAGCTTGGATATAAATTTCTTTGCAGGTCCATGTAGAGTTTCCTTCGCCAAATATCCGCACAGGAAATGTCAAGATTACCTGTGCAGATTAGTGTCCAGGAACATGTTCAGGATCCTCTGAGGTTCCTGTACATGAATTTTCAGCTGAGTGTCATGTTTTCGAGAACAGGTTTTCAGAACACTTAATGCTTCTCCTCCATGTATGTTTGAACTGGTTTGGCACCTTTGAGCTCTGGCCATTGCATAACAAGAATTCACAAAAAAGTATCATGTCTATTCTCAACAAGAATTAAAAATCAAGTCTCATGTATATTCTAAACGACCTGCAGATTCATAACCTTGAGATTGTTGTGCATATTCCAAACCTTGATGTGCAGGTCCATAATATTAATGTGTACGATCTTGATATTCATAACCTTAGTTTTCATAACCTTGAGATATAAGGCAATGGCCATGGCTTGGAGATCTAAGCTTAGGAAGGACGTGAAGATCAATTATTAATGTTTCCTTAGGCACTACATCCCCACCTTCGTCATCACGTATAGAATCGCCTGCTGCGAAAGGCTTGTAGGTTTTAACAACTACCACAATACTTCTATCCGTGGGATCTTCCGAAAATATGATACGAAGTGCATTACCTATATGAATTCTCCGACGATGATGATAATGATGACGATGACGATGATACAGAGCTATAGCTATGGTTTGGAGATCCAAGTTTCGGAAGGACGGGAAGATCAATGAACAATCTTTGCCGAGGGAGCACATCACTACCTTCGTCATAACGTATAGAATCGTCTGCTGGAAAAGTCTTGTAGGTTTTAACGTTCACCAAAATACTTCTTCTTTCATTAGGATCTTCCGGAAATATTGGACGAAGTGAATGATCCACGATTACTCCTACGATGATATTTTGAGCTATTCCAAATTCAACACGTCCCTCTAATACTTGTAGATGATTTGATTTATCCATGTAATAACGAATAGGAGGATAGTCAGGTCTTTTACGAAACGGCCAAAAAGGTAACCTCCGCAACCGCTTCAACATCTGTGAACTTAATTCTGTAAGAAATAATACAAAGTGCTTTTATAAAACATTCAGACGCAATAAACAAATTCTTGGAATAAGTAGAGACTTGGCAGAAAGAATGCTGGATTGATAAAAGTTTCGTGCTTATTGAGCCAGCGACACTGGACCATGCGTCATCCCGGGTATTGATGAAAAAATTAGGAATGATAGTTTGCATGTAGCATAAAGCGAACCGCCAGGTTGACTAGACAAATCCTGAACGCAAGAACCTTAATTAATTACTGAAAAATTAATTTCACTTAAAATTATCATGATCCCGGAATTTCGAAAAATCTGTTATAACACAAGGTCCAGTGACCCCGGCTCTCCCCCATTACTTTACGTAATTTTTCTTATTTTTCCTTGGCCATTTTCTTATTTTCCCTGAAAAAATTAACACTCAAATAACTGAAACTCCAAAAATACGAGCTATAAATATATGAGTGCTCCACAGATACGAGGTTCCTGACTTCAAAGGAGCAAGTGCCATTTTTCCACCTCCATCCTTGCCTAATTTAGGAGACAGACACGCGCTTTATTCTTAAAAGGCCTGTGGGCGCTTTCACACATTACCCCCGAAATTTAAGAGTGCCAGGAGTGGGAGCCTTTCACGGTCGTATCTTTGGAGTTCCAGATCTCCAAAGGTCTCGTATCTTCGGAGTTTTATTTAACGGCATTTTAATCTTGTAATACTTTAAACATAAAATCTTCTATAAACGGAATAAAACAATATTCTAGATACAAATTTAACATTTTCAAATTTATATGTTTATTAGATAAAGACTTATCTACTACAAAAGATGATGTATGATGATGTAATTGATGTTTAAACCAAAAGAGATTCAATTTAATTTTTAAAAATGAGTTTCAAGACAAACTAGAAGAATTTTTAATAAATAAATAAATATTTTTTAAACATAAAAGAATGAAACGATCACCTAAGTTGTTAAACCTTTAAGCCAAAAAACGAACTTTCTGTTAATGAAATAAATAAATTTTCAACGATAACAATTATTTTTTTCAACCAAAAATGACAAATTTTGAACTAAATAGATGAATTTTTAATTTAAAAAATACAAGTTTCAAACAAAATATAGAAGGACTTTATTTTCAGTTGAAGAAATTAGTTTTTTAACAAATAAAAGAAATTTTTGAAGAATTAGTTGAATTATCAGCCAATCAAATTAATTTTTCACCCAAAAAATTAAATGGCTTTAGAAAAATTTCGAGAACAAATTCAGTTAAAGTTTTGTTTAAGAAATTAGTTTCAAATTAAAAAAAATTTCAACCAAAACAATAAATTGAAGCAAAAAGATTAATTTGATACCAAACATGAATAATTTTTAACAAAATACATGAATTTTCAACCAAAAATTTTAATATTTTATAAAATTTTACACCTCTGATACTCGAATTTTCAACTAAAAAAGTGAATACAGAAATTTTTAAGCAAATAGTAGAATTTTCAACCGAAGAATATTGATTTTGAAACAATCCAGGCGGAAATATTGTATATAGTTTATATATAATTATATTATATATAAATATATATAATATTCATTTGGTTTATACATTTTTTGTATCAGACAAATGAATATTGTCTATAAGACTTTAGACTATATATAAACTATACATAATTGTTCCGCCTGGGAAACATGATATAATTAAATTGTCAGTTGAAAAATTAATTATTAATAACAAAAAACTAATTTTCAAGCCAAAGAAATGAATATTGAACCAAAAAGATTGCATTGATACGATAAAAGATTTATTTTTAACAAAATACATTCGTTTTTCACAAAACATAGAATAGTTACATTTTCAAATAATAAAAAGTTTGAAGCAAAACGTTAAAAAATTGTTAAATGTAATGTATCGTAATAGTTTATAAAAATCATTCTATCACATAATATTGTTGATAGTTAACATTTTTTCTAGCTATAAACAATATGAAAAATAGAAAATTTGTATCTTTCTTACAGAAAGAAATGCTCTATCGAGAAAATAATTGAAGTCGATATGATTTATTTGATTTATACCTGTCAGATATAATAATTTATAAATTTATTTAACTCGTTTGAAGCTTTTTACATAATCTTGTTATGAGAAAATTTGTTACTCTCGAATTTCAAATTGTTTACGCTTTCAATATTGCGAAATAAGAAACAAGGATTGGGAATCTGTGTTTTACCTATCTTATATGCACAGAAAGAAATCAATTTGTGTTAGCGTTTTCTCAAGTGTCAAGAAGTTGCAATCTCATTGTTTTGAACAAAATTAAATCTGTTAAGCAATCTTGTTCTTTTTCTTAACTTACCAATTTCCCATGTTTTTCATTTCTATAGCCTTTCTTAAAATTAATATTTAAAGCCTTAAATAAACCCAAATATTTTTACTAAATTAATATTTACTTAATAGAAAATTACTAAACAATGATATTTATCAAAATAACTGAGTATGTTTTGTTTAAAAAATTTTAAGTTTTAAAAATAAATTGTATTATTTATGCTGATTTTTTATGCGCTCGATGATTTTTAAACATTTTTTCTCTCTTTTAAAAAATTCATAGTTTTCCCCTGCTTTAAAGAAATCAAACACGTTTGAATCAATCCCTGTTTAAAAGAAATTTCCGCTATTTTTCGTTTCTTGCTAAATTATTGATTAAATTGATAGAATGTAATAAAAAATCTAAATATTTTGGTTGGAAGTTCATTCTTATTGACAAAATAGTTCCATCTTAAACCAAGTAGTTGATTTTTCAAAACAAATATAAATTTTCAAAAGTATGAATCATTAAATTATATTTCCAGAATTTTATTATGCAAAGTTTATTGAAATTCGCAAAATTTTATTATAACTTTATGTACAGTTTTATGGAAAAGGGCTGAACTGTGAGGCGTATAGGTTTTCTGCGTGGTATTTATTTGTACAGAATCGCTAATACCTCTTGAAAGATTAACAATTGTTATTATTATCAGAAATTTTAACCAAATACATTTGAAATTAT
>NC_046657.1:33348334-33357324 GCF_010883055.1 Belonocnema kinseyi
GTAAAGGATTTTCGGTACTTACCTACGGATTTAATGGTTGCTGATTTGTTAATCAAGCCACTTGATAATATTAAATTGTCTACTTTTGAGTCAAAGTGTGGATCTAACGATGGCTTTACGATATCGAAAAGGTACGATAACGACACGGCCATAGGATGTCGTAACATTGTCGTAAAGATATCGTAACGATATCGGAAAGACGTCGCCGAATTTTGTGCCCACTTGGTTAACATTTTTGACCCGTACATCTTTAATAAATGAAAACATCTGTTTTCGTCGCTACATTACCTAATTTTTAATTATTATCAATTTCAGTATTAAATCCCTTTCGCTCATCATTAACAAGTAATATTATAAATGATTATATCTTTATAAATTAAAGAAAGTATATATTTCTAAATAACACAAAAATTGGGTAATAGTCACACAAAAATAGGCTTGTGACGTAAATAGAAACACTTGTATTTTCTAAAATCTCGATTCAGTTACACTGTTATTGGTGAAATAAGTGTCATTCCATCTCATTTAGTCAAAAAAATGCAATGGTACAGAAACATGTTTATTTTTAAGATGTTTATGTACATTATAGAATAGAGAAAAAGTTTAATTCTACAATGTCAAATTTTATTTAATCCAATCTGACGTATTCGACAGTTTTTGTATTGAAAAAGTAATTTTATTTGATTATAATGAGTAAAACTTGTGTTTTAACAGCAGCTAAAAAAGAACCATTTTTCAGCACTGCCATAGCCTTAGTAAAAACGTTATGTTTATTTTTTTTAATAAACACTCACCTTCATAAGCTTTATTTTTGGTCAGATTTTTCATCGTTGTAGTCCTGTTTTTAAACGCTTTATACTGAAGTATGAAAATATTTGTTTTCAACTTCGAGATTGGAGGTTTTGTGCATTTTCGCGGATGAATAACTCAGGAAGAAAATTTAAAAAAAAAACACGTTTTACATTTGATGTAAATCAGGGCTTTATCTTATTCTCCTGAAAATTTAATTTTAAAAAATGTAAACAAATTCAAACTAGTCATTACCTCGGTTAATCAAGACTAAAAATAGGAATATTTTGGGCTGTTTTGAAAAATTATATTTAAATAGAAAAGGGTTCCATAGTATAAAATTTTGAGACGAAAATTGGCAAAATTTGCCACTCGTCATTTGTCCCGTTTTTGTTGCAATGGTATTAAATTTATACTAAAATTTGCATGAATCTACTTCCCCAGTGGGTACAAATTCTGTGACGTCTTTACGACATCGTTACAATATCTTTACTATAATGTCACGAAAAGTCACGATTTGGTTTGAAATCTTAAAAAATCTAAAATTTGTTAAAAATGTTTTGACATCCTTTAAAGTTTCAACTTGTTTTTGAACTTGTTCGAAACTTTTAAATATCTCTTAAACTTATTCCCATTTTTTTAAATTCATAACTATTCAATTGTTATTTATGTATCAAAATTTGCTATTGTTTTGAAATATTCCTAAATATTCTGCTGAAATTTATTTTTCGAAATAAAAAAATCATTTTGAATTTTACCAGGCATCCCAAGACAATTTTTTTACAATATTAAAACCTTTCATAATCGCATTTTTTCTAAATGGATACATTTTTATCTGTTATTCACACATTAAAATTCAACATTTTGACTTAAAAATAAAATTTGTTTGAACAGAACAATAAAATTAACATTGTGACGTTCTAGGTTTGAGTTTAGCTCTCTGAAATTTTAACGAATCAAGGCTTTCTGTTTCGAACAATTTAGTTTCGAATTGTTTATTTTGTATTATTCCATTTTAAATAAACACTCAAACATTGCTGACAATTTAAAAATTGATCTTTTTCTTAATTAAAAATGTTTAAATTGAAAAAGTTAAAAATCGCATATTTTCTGCTGAAACAACAGAATGTTTGTAAAGCTAAAGTCACAAGTTTACGTTTGATTAACTACTAAGGCTTTTGAATTGAAGTAGCACAGCGCCAGTGTTGGGAATACATTGTAACATTCATATAAGTTAACAGAGTATCTGTACGTAACTACATGATATAAAATGGGCGCTACATTTGAAAAATACACGCTGAGAATTGATTTGTAAGTCTATAACCGTATTCAAGGAGGAAATTTTTTTTCAGTATTATATATAATAAACTTTAATTATCTTGTTTAAAAAATTCGAGTCTGGACTTGGAGGGGAGCAAGCCGCCGTGGCTACCCCTCTGGATGAGCGCCAGATGTCTGCCAGCAAGAAGCGCAGCAGCGCCGCTAGCGGATTAGTTCACGACTGGCATCAAACCTCAGGGCGCTTTCACACGATTGCAGATCAGCAGATTGCATGCAGAAAGTCCCCAAGAGTGAAAGAGATGGAAACTGTATGTTCTCATGATGTAATAGAGAAAGGCATGTTACCGCGCGACCAATGAAAAAAACTTCGGGAAATCCGCCATATTGAGGAATGAACCAATCGGAAAGTGTTGCGGGAACTCAAACTTTTAGTACTATTGATATTATATTATATTCTAAATGCATCTTACATATTAAAAATAATTTTTAGAGAATTGCATGATATAGTAGCTTTTTATCAAGCGAAGATTTAATTTTTAAGAAGTTCGCAAAAAAAGTTGACGAAAAGACGAAGGAGGAATTTTAAATTCCTATGGATACTCTGATGTGTTCAGTAAGAACTAGGACTTACATCAGAGTAAGGGAATTGAATATATTAAGAAAAGAATCTAACCCAGCTATTCGCATTGCTGCACGCACCGCAACCAATAGAAAGCATATTTCTTAAATATTTATAAGTTCATAAAATATATTAATAACTTTTTTTGTTATATATTTATTTTGTTGAAATAAATATGTTTAAAAAAATGTATTTAGTCTTATTTTCATTCACGAAATTCCGTTCTACTAAAAACACACTGAGTAACTTTGCACTGGAAAAATTACTAAATTAGGTTACAATCGAGGGACCAAGGCGATGATTCGTATATTTTAATACAATAATCGTACGCTATGTTTTTTTTATATGAAATTTTCCTATTGATAATACGAAGTCTTAGTATTTTTTATAGTGAAATCCTAGATAGGATAAATTAGTAGAATCATAATTAAACTATATAAAAATAGTAGAAGTAATAAGTACCTAAAATAACATAAAAGACCAAATTTGTAAGGGGAATTGCTATTGTCTGTAGGAATATGAATTATACTACGACACTTTCTATTTTTTGTATTATGGAGTAAGGCAAATTCGGAAGATCGATCTCGAATATTAGTAAGTGACTTAGTAAGAGAGCCTAGCGTTGGACCGAGTACAGCCGAGCGTAAACTATGTCAACCGACCAACGCTCTACTGAAATTCCTCAAATTAATCAATCACTCAATTTGGTTTGATGCAAAGATCCTTATTACAATAAATTAGGAATATTCGAAAAGTTGCAATTGAAAAACAAATTTTCCACAAAGAGCAAAAAATAATTTTTAACCTCGTTATTAGGATATTTGATTACGTTAAGATATAGTGTTCAGAATTTTAAAACGGCCATCACTGCGAACGATTAATAAATAATTTAATGGAAGTCAATTTGATTGCTAGCATTTACTTGATAAGAGCAATAAATTTCTGGATCTCATTATCTAGTTTAGCTGAAGGGAAAATCGCCGTGCTGCCGCGGTGGAAACCCGTGTTCGATTCCCACCAGCTTCTTTACTTTAATCACATTTTTCTGTTTCAGCTTGTAATATAATATTCCTGGGTGTATATAATTATGTATAAACTATATATAATCGTGTGTACTGTACAAGTGCAATTTAAATAAATATAATAGTGCGAAATAGTTCAACATCCCATAATAAATAAGTCTGCCTTTACGTGGTTTGCTCGTGTAAAGGATGCGTATCGTGACCTTCAACGCGACGGTTAATTTTTGTCGTCTGCTAATCTGACTGCACCAATTTTTACAAAGTCGCTTACTAAATCAGTGCGCCGATCTCTATCGACGTTACTATAGTCCTTTGCAAATATTGCAATCTTCTGTAGAAATAAATGTAACATTTTAAAATTTGTTTCCAATGAATTTTGTAGTTCAGCATGTAGTTACTGGTTACTACTCGGAGTAGTAAACATTACAAAAGTTCCGCAATGCCCCTCCATTGCAAACTAAAAATAGTAAAATCTAGTCTGATTTTCAGCAAATATTTCAGCAAAAGGTTTCTCCGTGCAGTTTCATTCACATCGTCGGCATGGTTTTTGTACGATTGCAGTTCACATATTTTTCATTATTCCATTGGTATACATTCTATAGCTAAAAAATTTTTTCAATACAGTTAATATTTGAGATTAACAAAGCGATTCATTCATTTTTTCTGCAAGTTTTGAGCAAGTTTTGAGTCCAAAACCGCATCCAAGCAAAACAAACCTCGAAAATGGCTTTCCAGCCGTTTTGTCTTTTATAAAGCATTCATACTGCTTTTTTATCCACAATCCTTTATTTTTATTCCTTCTTCAATTTCCTTGATTGCTTCCGCATACTTGTGTCCAAATCTTCTGGCTCATAGATTATGACAATCATTATGCTCTTCTTCACTTGTGAACATGTTCCTGGACACGAACCTGTACAGTTAATCTTCCCTGTTCATGCACAGGAATTTGGCTAAGGAAACTATAAATGATCCTGCAAAGGAACCTGCATCCAAACTAACCTTCGAATGATCCTGTATAACAGTGGCGCCCCAAATAGATAATATTGTTTAAAATATTAAATCTGTTTAGATTGCAATGGAAAACTGAAAAGGATATCTAATAATATCCACGAGTTACACATGTACTCCTAGAATTACCAGTAAAGTAAAATAGTGTTTTCCAATTCCTTTCTAAACATATAATCCTGAAGGCTGTTGGAACGGGCACACAAAACCGCGTTATCTATGAAACACTCATAACTTGCTAGCGGATCTTGATATCTAAGAATAATCAAGGTGACCAGACATCCTTCATTGGAAGGACATGTACATCTTTTTCGATTTTTGTCCTTCCGTCCTTTTTTGTCTGATGTATTTCTTTTTCAATATTTTCATGATATTTCCTTTTTTTATTGCACGATTTTGTTCACAGTTTCTTCGAGCGAAGCCTCAGGTAGAGAGGAATAACATTCGTCGTTTGACCAATGACAAAGTTACATGGATTTACATCGTTAGTGTAACTGCATGCGCTGTTTTAGAACCAGTATGTCAGGGCGCTAGCACCCTATTTCTGAATACTTACCAGTTAATAGTTGCAAGAGCGGTAAACATTTGAAATAATTCAAATGAAACGAGACATTCAGTATATTTAGAAATTTAAATAGATCGTTATTATCAGAAAGAATAATTATTAATTATGATTGACACTAGGAAATTACATGACAACTCCTCTCTGTACCTCGAATCAATAACTTCTAATAGCTAAAATTATTTCTGGAAAAAAAGATCCTACTACATCTTCACTCCATTGGGAATCGAACCACAAAGCTTCTGATTTCCGGTCAGGTGCTTTTCCCATTAAGCTATTAGAGGGATCAGAATAAGAACTCTTAATTCAAGAACATTACGCTAATTTTTAGCTAGGTGTTAATGGTACAAGTAATTATTAAAAAATTTTAGATTTATCTGCTATATCATCAGAGATTGTACCTTACCGACAGTAGATCAACCCTCCAAGCCATGAAGGCAGAAAATCTACACAATATCGATCAAGTTAAGAATCTTCAATAACAGAAAATGCTTAACGTCTTAATAAGACTAGATGGAAAATAATATTTTTAAATTAAAATTATTCAAATTATCAAGAATTAATTTTAATTTAAAAATCTTATTTTCCATCTAGTCTTATTAAGACTTTAAGCATTTTCTGTTATTGAAGATTCTTAACTTGATCGATATTGCGTAGATTTTCTGCCTTCATGGTTTGTAGGGTTGATCTACTATCGGTAAGGTACAATCTCTGATGATATAGCAGATAAATCTAAAAAAATTTCTAATAGCTAGTTGTAAAGGATCAGAAGTTAGCATTTAAATAGCCATGTACACTCAGATAGATCTATATATGCATATGTATATGTGTATCTATCAATCCAAATAGGTTTGACAAGCGCGATCTCCGCCTACCGCGCGTGTGCTCCCATCCCCTAGCTTACATAAGTTATGTACCATGCAAAGGGTTGAAGCGATAAGGCGCCCCTCAGACGCCGTAAATGATGTTCTATAACGTGATTTGACACAAAAACGTCAAACGACGAGAATCGTAAAAATGCATTTGTGAGAATTAGAATATCATTATTTTAGCTTAAAATATAAGGGCGGCGCTTAACGCACCTCATCATTATAGGTTAATTTAACATTTAATTACGTGACGTCAGCAATTCTATTGGCTAGAAGGACAATTCCCACCCTTTTTTGGTAAAAACCGCGGTTATAAATATATGCAAGAACATAGAAAAGGCTCAGATATTTGCGCCTCTCCATTCGTATTTCAAATAAAAAATCTGCGACACTCGCTCTCTGAATTATTGAAATATTTTTCTCTTAAATTGTTAATCGAAATTCAAGTCCAAAAACCTTTATTTACTCCGGTAATTCTGTACGGTTCGCCGTGGATGATTTGAGTCGAACTACATTTTAAGTGAAGTGAGAATAGAAACCATTTAATTAAAATTATTTTAATTAAATAAAAATTAAAAATGTCAAACCTGAACGAAATCTTATTTGTGTAAACAAAATGTTCTCGGCGCCGGAATAGGACATTTAATCTTCATTAAAGGATCTTCAATATTTAAATTGAAGTTAAATAAAAACTATTCATTTGTTGTCTAAATTATTGTATTGTGTCTGTTATTTGAACATCGACCAGTTCGCGCGGTTAGTGATTTTTATCACTCAACGTCGGTAACGAATCCAGGATAAAACAGATCTAAATCTACAAGTTATCAAATCGACAACAGCCATTCCTGGGTATAACTCGAGTAGCGAACGTATTTTTTCGCTCATAAATATTTAGTGGAGGGACGAACCTAATCGAATCTTACTTGAGGCAGTTAGAAATATTATTACTGTTCAGTTCCACTTTAAAAATATGATATGTATCGAATTTCACCAATATTTAAACAAAAAAGAAAACCTTCATTTGTTGAAAAAATAGGAAATTCTATAAAGTATGCACAATAATGTACATATTGTATTATTGCATTGTTTAAATAAAATGTTGATCTCAAAATATTTATTTGTATTATTATTATTCATAATATTATTTATTGTTATTTATTTAATTTACTCATTATTTATGAGCATAATAATCTCTTTCAATTTTCAAATAAAGCGCCAAATTGGGCTAGGGGTGGGGGAAACTTAATAGTGGGAAGTGGTGAGGAGTTGGGGGTGCTCCTTTTCCTACCCAGCCATCTGGTCACCTTGAGAACAATTATCCTTACGAATAAGGACGTAGACAAATGTTTGCAAATTTTTCCTGGAAAAAATTGTTACTAAATTCGACGTCTGCTGTGTAAAATAATTTCTATTCTATATCTCGATATTTAAAGAACGATGATTTTTTAATGTCTGTAAAAATCTGCATATGTTGTTATTTTCAATGGGAAATTTTAATTTCTCCCGCAAGATATTGAAATAATAACTTTCTGTCTAGCAACAGCAAATTTTTGTGGGGTTTCTGAGTGTGCCTTTCAGAGGGCGTTTTAGATTCTGGGAATGCGAGTAATATTAGTGTTCTATAAAGCCAAAATAGGTTTACAATACTTACCTTATTTATACGGTTTTACGTAATGCGCCATTTCCATATGTGTTTTGCAAGTTACGACATAACAATATATGTGAATATCTCAATAAATAATTTTTTTTATTGAAAAATTATTATCGATTATAATTAGCGAGTTCACGGCGGCATCCTTTTATCACTTGCCACAGTTTTCCTATTCCGAGACCAAGTAAAACATGTCAATAAAGAATAACAAAAAAAAGAAGACAAGTTGCATTTTTATTCTAATTTAAAATTCCCGCCAAGACGGATACGACTTTTACCGACAGCACATTATTACGATATCTTTTTTAACTGAAAATTTAGCCACAATTTGACTATTCAATTTTATGCTGATAATTTATCTTTTTTAGTTGAAAATCCACGTGTTTTTTTTAAATTCGTTTTCGATAAATAATTGATCGTCATCGTTGAAAATTCATTTTTTTGTCAGACTTTCAACTATTCCAGTTAAAGATTCAACATTATAGTTGAGAATTGATTAGCTTCGTTGAATATTTAACTATTTTAAATGGAAATTTATCTCATTGGTTAAAAATTTAGATATTTTGTTGCAAATTCGGGTTCTTTTAATTTTTGTTTATAACTGATAATTCAACTATTTAAGGTAAATATTTTATTAATTTATTTAATAATAATTCATCTATTTGGATAAAACAACATTTTAATTGAACATTAAAGTATTCAAATTTTTGTTGAAAATTAAAAATTTTTATTTGAAAATTCATATTTTTGGTTCAAAAAAGATCTCCTTTAGTTAAATATTTATAACTTAATTAAAAATTCACCATTTTAGTTGAAAATTCAACTATTTTATTGAAAATTTATTTTATTTTCGAAAATTATTTTTTTAACTGAAAATATAACTATATAATTTTATGTCAGAAATTTATCTTTTTTTTAAATTTGTTTATTTTTTTATAGAAAAGTAATCCTCTTGACTGGAAATTCATCTTTTTGCTTCAAAATTACAGTTAAGGATTCATAATTCAATTGAAAATTCATAATTTTGATTGAAAATTTAACGGTTTGGTTGAAAATTCAACTACTTCTTCTTTATTCATAATGTGTCCCGTAAGGGTTTACATGACTTCCATTCCTTACAATCTTTCCGTTTACATCTATATATTTTTTACAATCTTATCCTTTCTATATATACAATTATTTACAACTATTT
>NC_046657.1:33357424-33383937 GCF_010883055.1 Belonocnema kinseyi
ACCCTGCTACTACCAATCCGTCAACACAGTCTTCCCACCCTGTCACAAATCTCCAAACAAAGTTCCACACAAATCGTTCTCAATCCTCCAAAATATCTACCTTCCCTTTACAATCTCACAATCCCACAATTAGATCTCCCACCTCCACACCCTTCCACACACTTCCACAATCCACTCACCTCAAATTTCACCACAATATCACCACAATACCATTCATCAGTTCGGAAACAAATTTAGCTATTTTCTTAATTGCTTTGAAAAAAAATGTCAACTAAAACTTTAAATATTCTATTTTTGGCTGAAAATTTTTCTGTTTTCCTTGAAAATTCATGTACTTTCTGGAAAATTTGCCTTTTTCTTATAAAGTGAAGCCTTTAATTTCAAAACTCAACTTTTTGTTGAAAAATATTTTTTTACTGAAAATTTAGCGATTTAATTTTATTCTGGAAATTTATCTTCTTTTGTTGAAAATTGATGTATTTTCTTTAAAATTCGCATTTTTTGTTATAAATAAATCTTTTGGGTCTAAAATTTAATGATCCCATTTAAAGATTCGTCATTTGAAAATTCAACTTTTTTTTTTATTTAAAATTCATTACTTTGGTTGACTTTTTTATTATTTCGGTGAAAATTCGTTTATTTTTTTTTTTTTAACTAGTACTACTGCTGCTACTACTACTACTCTATCGTTAAAATTTAAATTTTTCTTACTTTATATGAAAATTTAACAGTTTCTTTGAAAATTCAGCTATTTTGCTGAAAATTGGTTTCGTGTAAAAAAAAATGGTTTCAACTGAATTTTTAACTATTCTATTTATTGTTGATAATTTCTTTATTTTTTAGTTAAGAATTCATGTATTTTGTTTTTAAAAAAAACAGTCTTTTTGGTTAGAAAATTAATCTTCTTGGTTTAAAATTCATCTTTTTGGTTAAAAAGTCAACTGCTTCTAAAAAAAATAAACTATTTTATTAAAAATTCACGTTTTTCAACAATTTTAATTTAAAATTTATCAGTTTGCTTGAACATTGAGCTATTTTGTTATCTTTTTTTATTAAAAATTTATGTATTTTGTTAAAAATTCGTATTTGCTGGTAAAAAATTAATATTTTGTTGAAAATTCATCTGTTTGATTAAAAATTCAAGTACTTAGGTGAAAAATAAACTCTTTTGTTAATTATCAATTTTTTCGAAATGACGTTAACTTAATTAAACAATAAATAAATCTTTTGAAAGTCCAAGATAATATGTGTCTCTTTCAAATATGCTTTGTCGATATTGTTATTACCGCAGGGAAAATAATGCGTTGGCATTTGCGAATTTCTGAGTGTATGATAAAGAATATATATATAGACACACACACTGGCACGTAAAATGCATATCTGCGCCCTTGGTCGAGAACAATATTTATTATACGACTCGAATGAAATATGGGGAGTTAATTTTGCTTCGTATGATTCGACCCTTCACGATTCTGGCCGTGGCTTTCAGTTTCGACAGTCAGGAAAAAAAATTTTATAACCATGACGTCCTTCAAGACACGTTACTATTTCGAATCTTTTATTTTTATTGGATTTAACTGATTATCTACATTTTGTTTTTCATTTTTTGAAATATTTTTCAATTTTCTACTAAAATTCATTTTTGCATAAAAAAAATTATTTGAATTTCTACTTGTTCAACAAAACAGATGAATTTTTAAACTGAGAATAAATTTTTAGTACAAAAGTGAATAAAAAAATTCAATAGCTTAATTCTTTAGTCAAAGAAATTAATTTTTAATTAAAACGAAAAATCTACAATCATCAAAATAGAGTTTCAACTAATAAAACGAATTTATAACAAAATAATCAAATTTTCAATCAAGGTTAAATTTATTTTTAAAATGTTTACCAAAATAGGATAATTTTTAGATAAATAAATGAGTTTCTAACTAAAATTATTTATCTTCAACCGAAAAAATTTATTTTCAACTAAAAAAACGAATTTCCAATAAAATAATTTGCAAATAGAGAAATAAATATACAATTAAAAAAGATAAACTTAGAACGAACAATAAAGTAGTTAAATTATTAGTTAGAAAAATAAATTTTGTAGAAAATTAAACGAATTTTTAACAAAATAGTTCAATTTTGGACCGAATAAATAAATTTTCAATAAAAAAAAATAAATTTTAACAACAAAAAAGAAAATAATTTCATCAATTAAGAATATTAAATTTATAATCAAAAAATTTCCACTAAAAATTGAATAGTTTCATTTAAAGAAATGAATTTTTAACTACAAAAAGAATAAGTTTGAAACCAACAATATAATAGTTGAATTTTCAGATGAAAAATTTAATTTTAACGACAAAAAATGTCAAACAAATCTAATCAATTTTAATCATCAAAGTATTTAAATTTTTCACCCAAATGATGCAGTTTATAACAAAAATTTTCACCATAAATGGAATAGTTTAAATTGAAGATGAAAAAATTAGTTTTTAAATAAAATTATGAATCTTCAAGGAACCAAATAATTTTCAACTACAAACACGAATCTTCAAGAAAATAGTTCAATCTTAAAAAAAAATTATTTTTCAACTAAAAGTAAATGTAATTTAAACAAAATATATAATACTTAAATTAACATTTAGGAAAATACAATTTAAACCAGAAAAAAGGAATGTTCAACAAAATAGTTAAATTATTAACATAAAAAAGAACGAATTTTCCAGAAAATAGTTAATTTTTTTACTAGAGAAATGAGTTTGCAAGTAAACAAGATAATACCTGAACCAAAAATAGAAAATAGGTTAATTTTCAATCAAATGAATCATTTTTCAAATAAAAATAAATCAAATTCAAATATAAATAATAATAGTTAAATTTTCAGTCAGAAACATTAAGTTTTGACAACAAAAAAAACTAATTTTCCATAAAATTGTTCAAATTATAACAGAAAAAAAATTATCAAGAAAATATTTTAATTATCACCAAAGACATGAATTTTCAAGTGAAAAGATAAACTTTGAATCAATAATAGAATAGCACAATTTTCATTCAGAAAAATAAAATTTCAAACCGAAAAAAATGAATATTTTGAAGAAAATATATTGTTTGAAATCTTTTAAAATAATTTTTAAAATTTATATTCCAAAATTCTTAAAAAGCTTCCTATTTCAAAACATTCATTCTAGTTTGAAAAAAATTTTATTTTCACTTTTATTATTCCTTCAATCTTTACAAATCTTCTCAACCTTGTAAATAACTTTTGAAATGATTTGATTTTTTCCTTAAAATTAAAAAAAAAAGTATGTAAACTTTGAAAAATTTCTTTAGATTTAAATCTTCCACCCTCTTCGTCGACAATTTCGGAAATCATTTGGAGCGTTTTGACATCTTATTTCATTTCTTATTAGAACAAATTTAAAAAAAATAAACAATCATTTGAAATTTTTTCAGGAAATTTAAGATTTTTTTTTCTTGAAACCTTTTAAAAGTCTTGAAAAACTTTTTAAAAAATTTAGAAATCTTTAAAAGTTTTAAATAAAATTATAATGTTTTCAAACTTTCTGGAGCTTCTAAAAGTGTTTTAAAGTGCTAAGAACTTTTCAAATGCATAGAAATTTGAAGAAAATTTTTTAAAAATTAAGTTTTAGAATGAAATATCATTACAAATTTCCTAGAAAACTCAAGACATTTTTTTTCTTGACTTGAAATTTTTCAAAATTCTTAAAAATCTTCTTTTTTCAGTTGAATTAATTTTGAATCTTTTCATACCTTTCAAATATTTTTTGTAATTATTTGAAATTTTCCTTGCATTTAAAAAAATTCTGGAAAATTTAAAAAAAAAGTCCGAAGCTTCAGGAATCTATATTTTTTAAATTTGAATTCTTTACAAATTTGAAATTATTATTTTTTATTATTATTATTATAAATAGGGAAAAAACATTTCTGTGTTGAAATGTTGTCACAGGCATACACTGCCCAACATGCCGAAGGCATTTTTGGTTAGAGTTGGATTTTAATTTGATCATTTTGCACGGGGCTGTCCCGGTATATATATCATCATTCAGTCATGGACGCATTTTTATAATGCAATCAAGTGATCTGATGAGAGCAGTCTGCCCAGACATATTGGACAAAGCTTGGTTTTTACCCCATCATTGACGGACTGGGTTGCAAGTCAAGTACACGATGGGGGGACCTACAGCTTAAGGTGGGTTCCGAACCACCAGAACCACAGTAAAGGTACATTGAAAAATTTCTAGAGGTACCGGCTCAGGGATCGAACCCCGGACCTCTGAGGTGAAGTCCGAGTGTCTAACCAACTGAGCCACCGAGGCTCTCACCGAAGAATTCTTCTTCTTCTTATTATTATTATTATTATAAGAAATATTTCTGTGTTGAAATGTTGTAACAGTCTATTATTATATATATAGAAATATCTTCACGTTCAGAGTTTATGACAGTCTTCATACAAATAATCGTCCTCGTAAAAAAATATGAATAATAATAAAAATAAAACCGACGTACCTAAACTGTTACGTAAGTTTGTGGCTGTCGCAGCTGAAAAGGGTCTTTCTACAAAAGAAAGTAAAATAAAAACCGCAACAATTATCAATCGGGTCATCGAATCCCCATAAAATGTAGTATAGCTGTGCGAATATCACTTCACTTGCCGAACTGCCTGCCTTGCCGACCGCTGGTAAAACCATGCTCAGACAGGAATCTGCACAACCGAGTGACGGTAATACCAACTGTCGGTAAGTGCAATGGCATTCCTTTCTGCTTCACTACTTTCCCCGTTAATGCACCATTGCATTTTATTTTATTGCGAATTTTCATCAGAGTAATTAGGTATGCAACCAAAGAAATAAATTTTCCTCTAAAAAAATATCAACATTCAACCAACAATGGAATAGTTAAATTTTCAGTTCGGCATATAAATTTTCAAAAGGAAAAAACACATTTTCCAGTAAATAAAATTTTGGAAATCTTTTTTAATAAGGTGTAAAAATTAATTTTTAAATAAAAAAATCGCTGAACCTTCTGAATGTATATACTGAATGTATATATTCTGAATGTATATACCTTCTGAATGTATTGTAAAATTATTTGAATTTTACTTGAAATAAAAAAATTAAATAATGTAAAATTTTAAAAATTGCTTTAAATTAAAATCTTTTAAACTCTATGTCGACAATTTCGGAAATCATTTGAAGTGTTTTGACATATTTTTGAATTTTCTATCAGAAACTATTTTTTTAATTAAAAAATTATTTCAAAATGTTTCAGGAATCTTAATATTTCTTTTTATTTTCTTGAAACATTTCAAAACCCTTGAAAAACTTTTTTTTCAAAATATTTTTTAAATTCTTAGAAACCTTTAGAAGTTTTAAATTATGTTAGAATCTTTTCAAACTTTCTGCACCTTCTAAATGTTTTTTATAGTGCTTAGATCTTTATCCAACATTTTTACAAAATTCGGAAAAATTACAAATATGGCCTTAAAATCTTCTAGATTATTTTCTACATATTTTTTTAATCTTTTCAGATGCTTTGATACTTTTTTTAATATTCTTTAAAAATTAAGTTTAAAAATAAAAAATCGTTAAAAATTTTCCTATAAAATTGAAGACATTTTTTGGTTTTCTTAAAGTTTGTCAAAATTCTTAAAAAGCTTCTTTTCCAAAATATTTACAATCTGAATTTAGAAAAAAATCTTTACAAGTTTTAAATTAGTTTTTAATCTATTAAAACCTTTTAAATATCTTTTGAAATTATTTGATTTCTTCGATATATTTTTAAAAATTCTGCAAAATTAAAAGAGATGATTAAAAACCTTTAATAATCATTGTGGGTAATTTTGAAAATCATTTAAAAGTATTTAAACTATTTATCAATTTTCTGATAGAATTAATTTTTAAATAAAAATCCATTTGAAATCTTCTACAAAGCTCAAAAAATGTCTTTCTCTTGAAATAGTTTCAATTCTTAAAAGCGTCTTTTTTTGGGAAGCTTCAGGAATCTACTTTTTTTTAATTTGAATTCTTTACAAAGTTTAAATTATTTTTGAGACTTTTGAAAAATTTTACATATGTTTTAAACGTATTCTCTTAGAATTTATTATTATTATAAATAAATGCGAAATATGTTTTAAATGCTTAGAATTCTGTTCAAAAAATAAATTTGAATTCCTTACAAGTTTCAAATTATTTTCGAATTGTTTCAGAACTTTCATATCTCAAACTCATTCGATTTTATGCTAAAATTGTCATAGGATTTAATAATCAAAATAAAACATGTTTCAAAATTTTCCTATGAATCCTAAGAAAATTTTCTTCTCTGGACATTCATCTTTACATTTTTTCAAAATTTTCAATAATATACAATTTGATTCAAGTTTTTTCAAATTTTATCAAATTATTTTGTGATTTTGTGATTATTTTTTAAAATAAATTAAAAATCTACATTTTGTTTAAAATGTTTGAAATTCTTTTCAGATTAAATATAGTTATATATTTAAATTAGAGTTTAATATTACAAATTTTGGAAAACGATAACACTCGAAAAAAAATTGGGGATTTGTCATAAAAGCAAAAAGCAATCTTAAACTTTTTTTTAAATTCTTTTATTATATTTATATTATAATTAAATAATATATTAATAATAAAAATAAAACTGTCGTGCAGAACCTGTCACGCAACTTTGTGGTCATCGCCGCCGCAAAGGATCTTCCCACAAAAAAATAAAGTCATGATCAGACAGGAATCTGCAAAACCGACCGCCAGTAATACCAACTGTCGGCACCCTTGCGGTTTATTTTATTATTTTTTCTTTCGGAAATCCCCAGTATACCAAAACACCTCGAATATTGCACTCTCATAATAAATCTCTCCATCCTGATTTCTAAAATTCTAGAATAAATTCAAGGATAGAGAGAAGAAATCTCCAAACGAATTAATTTTCAAATGAAAAAAACGAGTCTTCCAAAAAATAGTTAACTATTCAACTAAAGACATGAATTTTTAACTAAAAAAGAAAAAAATGAATCAGCAATAGAATAATTAATTGAATATATTTTCAAAGAAATAATTAAAGTTTTAACAAAAGAGATGACTTTTCAACCAAATAGTTGAATTTTATATCTACAAAGAAGAATTTTCAACCAAAAATGGAAGCTGAATTTCAATTTAAAAAAATTTATTTTTAAACAAAACAACAATAGAACAAATAGAATAGTTTCGTTTTAAGTTTTCAACGAACTAGTAAAATTTTCAACCGAGAAGATTACATTTATTTTTTTAAATCCCACCAAATACTACGGCAGAATTTAATTTTTAGATAAAGAAATTAATTTTTCACTAAAATGATGAATCTTCAAGCTGAAAAGTTAATTTTTAACTAAAAAATCGAATTTTGAATAAAAATACAAGCTTTCAATAGAATATTTAAATTTGTAACCAAAGAAATAAATTTTCAACTAAAGAAAATCAACTTTGAACCAGCAAGAGAAGTTACATTTTCAGTTAGAAAAATAAAATTTCAACCGGAAAAAAATTTCCAGAAAATAGTTAAATTTTGAACCAAAGAAATGATTTTTCAACTAAAAATAAGTCAAATTTAAACCAAAAATGTAGTAGTTAAACTTTCAGTCAGAAAAAGAAAATTTTAACTAGAAAAAAAAGAATTTACAACAAAATATATGAAGTTTTAATAGGAAAAAAAGATTTTTTAATGAAATATTACAATTTTAACCAATGAAATTAATATTCATCTAAAAGAGATCAACTTTGAACCGACAATAGAATAATTTAATTTGCAGTTAGAAACAGAAATTTTCAACCGGGGAAAGAAACATATTTTTAAGTTAATAACATTTTCGAACAATTTTTAAAATTTCTTTCAAAATTAATTTTATAAACAAAAATCCCTAAAAATTTTCTTAGAAATCTTGAGATTTCGTCTATTCTCTTGTATTCTTTTAAATTCTTTAAAGCTTCTTTTTTCGAAATATCTAAAATCTAAATTTAAAAATAATTAATCATTGCAATTTTTAAATTAGTTTTAAATCGTTTTAAACGTCCTAAATATCTTTTAAAATGATTAAAATTTTTCCTTACATTTAAAAAAGATCCACAAATTAGTAAGATTTTTTTCTCTCTTGAAACCCTTTAAATTTTTAAAAAGCTTCTTTTTCGGAAGCTTCAGAAATCTACATTAAAAAAAAAATTAAATTCCATACAAATTTTAAATAATTTATGAGACTTCCAAACTTCCAAATATCTCTGAAACGTACTCTCTTAAAATTTATTGTTACTATTACACTCAAAAAAATTTTATATGCTTCGATTTCTTCAAAATCATAAATTTGTGTTCTTTATAAGCTTTAAATTATTTTTGAATTTTTTAAAAACTTTTACATCTCGAAGTTATTCGATTTTCTTCTTGAATAATATGTAAATCTTGCAAAATTGAAATATTTTGCTCTAAAATCTTTTATATTCTTTTTCGAATTTTAAGTCAATTACTTGAGCTTTTTTTGGAATCTATTCAAATTTCGCCTTAGAATTGATTTTTCAATATAAAAAATCTTTTTAAATTTTCCCCAGAATCATAATAAATTTTGTTCCCTTGAAACCTTTCAAAATTCTTAAAAGTCTTCTACATTTTTATCCAGAGCTTCAATAATGTACATTTTGTTTTAATTTTTTCAAATTTTAATCAATTATTTTGTTATGCTTTCCAACCTTCTAAAACTTATAAATATTTGTACAATTATTTCGAATTTATCGTACAACTTTTTAAATGTTTTTAAATAATCTTTTAAAATTATTTTTCAAAATAATTTTTCAAAATTTCGGATTTGGCATGAAAACAAAAGGCGCTCCTAACTTCATTTTTAAATTCCTTATTCTCGTATCTATATAGCAATAACTTCACGTCCAGAGCTTATGACAATCTTTATACAGATAACCGTATTAGTCCTCGCATAAAAATATAAATAATAAAAATAAAACTGTCGCACAACTCTGTGGCTGGCGTAGCCGCAAAGGATCTATAAAAAAAAAACCGCAACAACTTTCAGCCGAGACGTCGAAACCCCATAAAATGTAGTAAAGCTGTGAAAATATCACTTCACTTACCGACCTCCCTCTTTTACCGACCGATGGTAAAGTCATGATCAAACAGGAATCTGCACAATCGACCGTTGGTACAATTGCGGTTTATTTTATTATTTTTTCTTTCGGGAATCTCCAGTACACCAAAACACCTCGAATATTGCACTCTCATAATTAATCTCACGATCCTGATTTAAAAGAAGAAAAAAAGATCACTTACTTGTTGCGTTTCAAAATTCAAGGATAGAGAAAAGAACTCCAAACAAATTAATTTTCAACTAAAAAAAAACGAACCTTAAAAAAATACTTCACTATTTCACCAAAGAAATTAATTGTTAACTAAAGTAGAAAAAAATTGAATTAGCAATAGAAGAATGAAATTTTAAAATAGACAAATAAAATTTCAAACAGGAAAAAAAGAATTCTAAAAAAAAAAATATTTAAATTCTTAACCAACAGATGAATTTTCAACAAAATAAAAAAATAAAATGAAAATTTAACAAAAACGTTCTGCTTTTGCCCTAAATGTTAAATTTTTAATTTAAAAACATCAGTTTTAAGTTTTTTTTGTTAAGTTTTTAAAAGTTTGTCAACCAAAGAAATTAATTTTTAACTAATGTGATTAATCTTTAACTGGAATAGTTAAATTTTCTGTTAAAAAAACTTAATTTTCAACAAAATGGTTCGTTTTTTCTGAAGCACTTAAATTTTTAATTTAAAAATATATTTTCAAGGAAATAATTACATTGCTAACAAAAGAGATGAATTTTTAACTAAATAGTTGGGTTTTATATCTATAAAAAAAAATTATTATTTCTAATAATATTGGTTAATCAATTAAAAACATAAATTTTCAACTAAAAAATATCAACTTTGAATCAACAATGGAATAGTTCAATTTTCAGTTAGACAAATAAAAATACAAAAAAAAACAAGAAATTTCAACAAAATAGTTAAATTTTTAACCAAAAAATGAATTTTAAACAAAAAAAAAGTGAAAATTTCAGGTGAAAAACTAAAAATTTTACAATGAAAAAAGAATTTTCATGAAAATATTAAAACTTTCAATAAAATCAAATAAATTTTCAACGAAGTAGTTACATTTTTAACCAAGAAGATTAAATTTCGAACAAAAATTCTACAAAATATGGAATAATATAATTTTTAGATAAAGAAATGAATTTGTTAAATAAAAAAAAAACTTACCTTAACATTTTTCGTTTTTTGACCGTTCTTCAAGTGTTTAAAAATAATGTTTAAAAAATGCTGTTCAAAATAAAATAAAAATCGACCTTTTGTTTTACATTGTATTTGAAAATTTTAAAAACCTTTACACTTTAAATGTGTTTTAATTATATTTATAGTTATCTTCAAGAGAAAAAAAGATTAAAAATTTTATATTGCATTTTCTGAAAAATTACGATTAAAAAAAAATTCGGGATTTGGTATAAAAAGAAAAAGCCCTCTTAAATTTTTTTTTAATTCTTTATTATTGTATATATAGCAATAACTTCATGTCCAGAGCTTATGACAACCTTCATACAGATGATCGTCTTAGTCCTCGCATAAAAATATAAATAATAAAAATAAAACTGTCGTACAATTCTGTGGCCGCCGCCGCCGCCGCAAAGGATCTTCCCACAAAAAAAAAAATAATAAAATGAAAAAACCGCAAAAACTATCAGCCGGGACCTCAAAAACCCATAAAATGTAGTCTAGCTGTGAAAATACCACCTCACTTACCGACCTCCCTCTTTTACCGACCGATGGTAAAGTTATGATCAGACAGGAATCTGCACAATCGACCGTCGGCACAATTGCGGTTTACTTTATTATTTTTTCTTTCAGGAATCCCCAGTATACCAAAACACCTCGAATATTGCACTCTTATAGTAAATCTCTCGATCCTGATTTAAAAGAAGAAAAAAAGATCACTTACTTGTTGCGTTTCAAAATCAGCGCAAACTTGGACAACGTGTAAAAATCTCTCTGCATGATTTTGTACTTAATTCTAGAATCAATTAAAGGAGAGAGAGAGAGAAAGTCCTCCCTTAGCAAATGGAAATGAATTTTCGACAGGAGCTAAAGTTGTTGAATCAAATTGGGAATAGTTACAAGAATAATCTCGGAAATCGTGGACGGAAAATGGATTTCTGTCGTGATTTCTGATTGGACGACGGCTATCGATATTAGATAAATATTCTACTTCTTGCTCTCCTCTCATTTCTAGCAATCATTCTTTCTCATCTCCTTCCAAAAGTGAGAAGGGTTTAAAAAAAAAAAAAAATCTCGCCGAAGGATTTATCAGCTGCGACTCGGTGAAAAAATGCACCCAGTGCGAGGTGATGGCGCTTTTTTTTGTCTGATTTGATAATCAGCTACTGATTATGAGTCGAGCAATAAATAAATTGGTCAATTAGGCACTAATCTCAGAGCATCTCAAAGTCACCGCCCGTGTTGGATTTGTCACTCTCGGAACCTTCCTCACTCCCATCTTGACTACCTACCGATTCAATTCCTTGAGTCTTTTCATCGTCCGGATTCGATTCTAGTGGCGTGTCCGCCACCTCTTTCCGAGAATCGGCCGAATTTTTCTCCTCTCTGTCATTCGGAAAATGAAGTTTCAAAAATGGCTAGCAGAACACGACAAGTGCTCGAAGAAATTCTCACAAACATGAGAATATGCTCGGCCTTTATGTTATTTAAACATTTAATGAGCGTTTATAAGAATTTTGAATTGGGATTTTAAAAAATTGTACTTTTTTACTTTTCTTAATAATAATTAAATTATTCAAATTTCGCGGGAAAATTTATCGCTTCAATTGGAAAGGGCGCGTAATTTAAATGGTAATAGAATTAGAAAATAGGTTAATTTTCAATGAAATATATCATTTTTCAACTAAAAATAAATTGTATTTACAAAAATTTATAATATTCGAATTTTCAGTCACAAAAATAAAATTTCAACCTGAAAAAAAACGATTTTTCAATAGAATATTTAAATTTTAACTAAAGATATGAATTTTCATCTAAAAAAGAAAAACTTTGAATCAAGAATAGAATATTTCAATTTTCATTCAGAAAAGTAAAGTTTCAATCGGAAAAAAAAAGAATTTTCAACATAATACATTTTTGGAAATCTTTTTACATAATATTTAAAAAATAAATTTAAAAATAACAAAATCACTCAAAAAAATTCTTGAACAAATCTTAACATATTTTTTCCACTCTCTTGTAATCTTTCAAAATTCTTAAAAAATTCTTTTTTCAAAATACTCAGTCAAAATTTAAAAAAATTAATTCTTCACAAGTTCTATATTATTCTTTCAATCTTTTCAAATTTTCTAAACATTTTAAATATCTTTTGAAATGTGTTGAATTTTTCCTTAAAATTAAAAAAAATTACGTAAACCTTTAAAGTATTTTGATTTTCTTGAAACCTTTAAAAAATCTTGAAAAACTTTTTTTTTAATCTTTCAAAAATGTCTGAAAATCTTTAGAAGTTTTAAGCTATTTTAGAATCTTTTCAAACTTTCTGGACCTTCTAACAGTGTTTTTAAATGCTTGGAACTTTTTCCAAAATTTTTACAAGATTTTTCAAAATTACAAAAATGGCCTTAAATCTTGCAGATTATTTTCTAAAAATGTTGAAAATCTTTTAATTTTTTTGAAAGTTTCAAAAATATTCTTTGAAAATTAAATTTTAAAATAAAAAAATCATTACAAATTTTCCTAGAAAACTGAAGATATTCTTTTTTTTCTAGAATTTTTTCAAAATTCTTAAAAAGCTTCTTTTCTCAAATATTTTCGATCTAAATTTTTTTAATTTTATTTTTACAAGTTTTTAATTAGTTTTGAATCTTTCCGAACTTCTAAATATCATTTAAAATTATTCGAATTTTGCCTACTTTTTTTTAGAAAATCCTGCAAACTAAAAAAATTTTCCCTAAAATCTTCCAGATTCTTTTTTGACAATTTTAAAAATCTTTAAAATTTTTTAAAAATTATTCTCTTAAAACAATTTTTCAAATAGAAAAATAAGTTTCAAATTTCCTACAAATTTTAAGAAAATGTTTCTCATTTTTTGAAATCCTTCACACTTCTTAACAAGCTTTTAAATTTTTTTAATCTGCCAAAAAAACCTACATTTTGTTTTAATTTAGGCAGTGGCTATTTTCACAGAACATTCAGTAGGAAATTATTTAAAATCAATTTAAACGTTTTAAATTATTTTTGAATATTTTCAAAACTTCTAAATAACTTTGGAAATTACTAAAATATTTTCTAAAAATAGTAAGTGTTCCATTGTTATTTATACACTGAAATGTAACAATTTCATTTACAAATAAAAATTTTTGTTAAAAAAAAAACAATTAACAATCAGAAGTTTTGAAAAGATTAAAAAATAGTTAATACTTGTAAAGATTTTACAAGATTTTTTTTTAAGTTATACGAAAATGAAAGACGCTTTTTGAGAATCATAGGAAAAATTACAATAATTTTTTATTTTGAAAAACTAATTTTCAGACTATTTAAAAAGATTTTAAAAGATTTCAAAAATTTCCAAAGAAGAATCTAAAAAATGTTCAGGCGATTTTTTTAATTTTGCAGGATAAATAAAAAACGCAGGAAAATGTAAATAGTTTTTAGAGATTAGAAGGTTTATAAGGTCTGAAAAGATGTAAAAAAAAATAATTTTTCTTATATTCTTGTGAAAAATTTAAATAATTTTTTATTTTTAAGTGAACTTTAAGAGACATGTAAAAAAGATTTTTAAAAACATCAAAAGATTACATTTTGCTTTCAAATTTTGTAAGATCTTTTTAGAAATTTTATAAAAACGTTTTGATAGGTTTAAAAACCTCTTTTAATTTTTTCTTGAAGTTTATTTTTCTAAATAGAAAATTATTTAACACTTTCAAACGAATATAAGGAAAATTCTTTTTTTTCAATCTTGTAAAAACTTCTAAACATTATAATAAAAATTTCAGCATTTTTTATTGCTATAAATTTAAATTGTAGGTAAAGAAATGAATTTTTAATTAAAACGAAAAATATTCAGTCCAAAAAATTAATTTTCAACTAAAAAAAAAACGAATTTTCAACTTCAAAAATTATAAATATTGAATCAACAATAGAATATTAAAAAAATCAGTTAAAAAAATAACATTTCAGCAGCAACAACAAAAAAACAATTTTCACGAAAATAGTTATCTTTCCAACTCAAGACATGAATTTTTAACTAGAAAAGATAACATTTAAACCAAAAATAGAATTTTTTTATTTTTATTAAGAAAAATTAATTTTTAGCTAAAAAAAAGAACGAATTTTCAACAAAATAATTAAATTTTTAATAAAGATAAAAGTAATTTAAAAAAAATTTTCCACCAAAAATAGATATAATTTAAATTTCAGATTAAGAAATTAATTTTTAATTAAAATGATCATCTTAAACTCAAAAAAATTATTTTTTCACTAAAAAATTAATTTTCAACAAAATACTTCAAACAATTTTTAAATTTTCATTTGGAAAAATTAATTATTAACTAAAAAAAGAACAAATTTTTAAGAAAATAATTATATTTTCAATCAAGAAGACAATAGAATTTTTAAATTTTCATTTACAAAAATTAATTTTTTACTAAAAAAAAGAACAAGTTTTCAACAAAGTAATTAAATTTTGAATTTCGGTTAATTTCGGTTAAAAAAATAAAATAAAAAAAAAACGATTTTTCAACAAAATATTTAAATTTAAACAAAAATAATTTTCAAACAAATAGTTAAATTTTCAACTAGAAAAGATCAAATTTAAACCATAATAGAATTTTTTGCACCAAAAATTGAATAAATTAAGTTTCCAACTACAAAATTAATTGTTAAATAAAATGATCAATAATTTATTTTTTAGATACAGAAATGAACTTTTAACTAAAAAAAAATTCAACTCCAAAAAAGATAAACATTGAAGCAACAATAGAATATTTAAATTTTCTCTAAAAAATTATAAAAAAATTTCCAGAATTTTTTATTTATTCTGCAAAATGCTTTTAAAATCTCTTCAAATTGACTTTTCAAAATAAAAAATTATTTTAATTTTTCCTAAAAACCAGAAAAAAATGTCTTCATTTTCATAAAACTTTACAAAACTCTTGAAAAATCTTTACAAATTTTAATTCTTTTTTAATATTTTCAAAACTGCTGAATATCCCTTAAACTTACTCAAATTTTTTCTAAAATTATGTAATATCGCAAAAGTTTGTTTTAAAATCTTGTATACACTTTTTAAAAATTATAGGAAATAATCCAAAATTTTTTGCGATTTTTTTTTTAATTTTTTCTTGAAATTCCTTACAAAGCAATCATTTAAAAATTGCCGATGAATCTTCAGAACTTTTTTTTTTATTTTCCTGACATCCTGAGAAAATTTAGTTTACCTAAGAAATTTATAGATTCTGAAAAATTAAAAATATTCTCTCAAAGTGTCTTCCATATTCTTTTACTCCACATTTTGAAATCATCAGAACTTCAAATTATTGTTTATAAATAAGAAATTTAAATTTAAAAAAAAAACTAAATTGTTGCGATTTCTAAGCATAATAATAAAATTAACTTCAACTTTAGTTTTCCAAAAACTCCCTAAATCTAGCAGGTTTTCTCTGACATTCTAGAAAGTTTCTGTAAAAATATATACAGTAATTATGATTTTTTTTAAATAAATGCTTTAAATGTTCTATAAATGCTCTATTTGATTTTAAATGCTGAGCATATTCTCGAGTGCATTTGCTAAACATAAATTCCGAGGTATTTTACAAAACTTCAGGCGGATTTTAATCCAAGATTTCTACCTTACCGACCTTACCGGTTTGTGTCTGGGCTAAGTTTCTAGAATATTCTTGATGATTTTGTAAAATTATTAACGACAGTATCAGGGAGGTTTAAAAAATTAATTTTTAAAATGACCTAATTTTTCCCTGGATGATGAAACAATTTGAAATTTATTTATTTATAAACTACAAAAGAAGAATTTTCAACCAATTGGTCGAATTGTAAAAAAAAAAAGATGAAACTTCCATCAAATAATTAAGTTTTATTACATTTTTGGAAGACATTTGATTTTTTAACAACAACAAAAAAGATGAATTTTTAACCAACCACTCGAATTTTCTTAAATACTAAAAAAAAAATATATTAAACTTAAACCAAAAATAGTTGCACTTCAAACAATTTCGAACCGAGATTGGTTTTTGTATGAAAAAAAGTAGAATTTTCAACTAAAAAAGATATATTTTCAACAAAAGATAAGGAAATTAATTGTTAACTAAAATGAATAATCTTTAACTAAAAAAAAAATTATTTTTCACCTAAAAAATTAATTTTCAACAAAATAATTCACACACACGATAAAAATTGAACTTACAATAGAATATTAAATTTTTAACTGAAAAAAAAATTTGACAACTTTTTTCCAACAAAATATTCAAATTTTCAACAAACAAAAATAACTAATTTTCACCAAAACAGTTAAATTTTCAATTAAAAAATGAATTTTCAACTAGAAAAGATCAAATTTAAACCAACAACAGAATTTTTTAATTTTTATTTAGAAAAATTCATTTTTAAGTTACAAAAAAGGTTGAATTTTCAACAAAATAATTAAATTTTGAACCAAAAAAAATGAATTCTTCAACTTCAAAAAGGATAAAAATTGAAGCTACAACAAAATATTTAAATTTAAAAAAATATATCCTTTTCAACAAAATAGTTACATTTTCAACTAAAAAATTAATTTTCAACTAGAAAATATAAAATTTAAAGCAACAATAAAATTTATAAATTTTCATTTCGAAAAATTAGTTTTTAAATAAAAAAAGAGCGAATTTTCAACAAAATAATTAAATTTTCAATCAAGAAGATGAAGTTAATAAAAAAAATCCAGGAAAATGGAATAATTTAAATTTCAGATAAAGAAATTAATTGTTAATTAAAATGATTAATCTTTAACCCAAAACATTAGTTTTCAACTAAAAAATTAATTTTCAACAAAATACTTTAAACCAAAGAAATTAATTTTTCGACTTCAAAAAGGATAAAAAGTGAACCTACAATAAAATATTTAATTTTCAGTTTAAAAAAATTAAATTTAAAGAAAAAACGATTTTTCAACAAAATATTTAAATTTGAAAAAAAGTTCATTTAAAAAAATGAATTTTTAACTAGAAAAGAAGAAATTTAAAACAACAATAGCATTTTTTAATTTTCATGTAGAAACATTAATTTTTAAATAAAAAAAGAACGAATTTTTAACAAAATAATTAAATTTTTAACCCAAGAAATGAATTCTTCAACTTCAAAAAGGATAAAAATTGAACGTACAATACAATATTTAATTTTCAGTTAAAGGAAATTTTTTTTTTAATTTTCAATAAAATATTTAAATTTAAAAATAATATATAATTATCAAGAAAATAGTTAAATTTTCAACTAAAAAAGTAATTTTCAAATAAATACTTCAAATAAAAAAAATCAATTTTTCAACTTCAAAAAGGATAACAATTCAACCTGCAATAAAATATTTAATTTTCACTTTAAAAATTTTAATGAAAAAAAAACGATTTTTCAACAAAATATTTAATTAAAACAAAAATAATTTTCAACAAAATAGTTAAATTATTAACTAAAAAACTGAATTTTCAACTATAAAAGTAAAATTTTAAGCCAACAATAGAATTGTTAAATTTTCATTTAGAAAAATTAATTTTTAATTTAAAAAAAGAAGGATTTTCAATAAAATAATTAGGTTTTCAATAAAGAAATGAAATTAATAAAAAAAAATTTCCACCTAAAATGGAATAATTTAACTTTCAAATAAAGAAATTAATTTTTAACTAAATTGATGAATCTTCAACCCGAAAAATTAATTTTGAAACAGAAAATAAAACGAATTTTCAACCAAATATTTCAATTTTTCAACAAATAAAATGAATTTCGACGAAATAATTCTATTTTCAAATATAAGATGAAACTTATAAAAAAAATAAAAATTTAAAATTCACATAAAGAAATAAATTGTTAACTAAAATGATAAATCTTCAACCCAAAATATTACTTTTCAACTAAAAAATTATTTTTCAACATAATACTTAAATTTGGAACAAAAGAAATTAATTTTTCAACTTGAAAAAGGATGAAAATTGAACCTACAATAGAATATTTAATTTTTGGTTGAAAAAAAATAATAAAAAAACGATTTTTCCACAAAATATTACAATTTTTTAAAATATATAATTTTCAAAAAATAGTTAAATTTTGAACTAAAAAAATGAATGTTCGACTAGAACAGATAAAATTTAAACAAATAATAGCATTTTTTAATTGTCATTTAGAAAAATTAATTTTTAACTAAAAAAAGAACGAATTTTTAACAAAATAATTAAATTTTCTATAAAGAAGATGAAATTAATTTAAAAAATGTCCACCAAAAATGGAATAATTTAAATTTTAGACAAAGAAATTAATTTTCAACTAAAATGATGAATCTTCAACCCAAAAAATTATTTTTCAAATAAAAAACAAAAGAATTTTCAAAAAGATAGTTAAGTTTTGAAACAAAGATAGAAACTTTCAACTTGAAAAAACATAAATTTTGAAAGAACAATAGAATATTTAAATTTATAGTTTAAATAATAAAATTTCAAAAACAAAAAAAAACGATTGTTGAAAAAAATGGTTCTATTTTCAACAAGAAAAATAACCGATTTTTCAAAAAAATAACTAACTTTTCAACCAAAAAAGTAAATTTTTAATTAGAAGGATCATTTTTAAACCAACAATAGAATAGTTCAACTTTTATTTAGAAAAATATGTTTTCAACTAAAAAAAGAACGAATTTTTAACAAAATAGTTGGATTTTCCACCAAATAAAATAATGTTTCAAAAACATAGTTTAATTTTTAACCAACAGACGAATATTCAACCAAAAAGATAAAATTTATAAAAAATTAAAACATTTCACAACAAATAAAATAATTGAAATTTTAGATAAAGAAATGAGTTAAAAAAAAAAAAATTCCAACTAAAAAAAAATGAATTTCCAACAAAATAGTTAAATTTAGAATAAAGAAATGAGTTTTCAAACTTAAAAAAAAAAAATTAAACCAACAATAGAATATTTAAATCAATATTTAAATAAAGAAATGAATTTTCCACCAAAAAATATATAATTTGAACTATGAATAGAATTGTTAAATTTTCAGTTAAAAGCAGTAAATTTTTAACGAAAAAAAATTCATTAAAAAAAATAGTTAAGTTCTTAATCAAAATAATTAACTTTTTACTAGAAAATATCCATTTTAAACGAAAAATAGAATAGTTAAATTTTTATTTAGAAAAATCCATTTTCAACTAAAAAAACTAATGAATTTTCATCGAAATAGTTCAATTTTCAACCAACAGATGAGTTTTTAAGCAATAAAATTAAATTTATATAAACAAAAATTCCAAACCAAAATAGAATAGTGCAATTTTCAGATAAATAAATTCGTTGTTAACTAAAAAAAAAATGAATTTTCAACAAAAATATTATAAAGATTCTCATTTTCTTTAATTCAAATTTTGGAAAAAATTAATCTTTGCAAAAATTTTTCGAAAAATTTCGAGAATAACAAAAATGTCATAATATTTGTAGGGACATTTTATATCATTTTTTATTTTGCTAATTTTCAAATCTTTTGAAGAATATTTAAAAAGATAAAAGACTGAACAAAATTTTCAGAACTGAATTTAGAAGATTTTTAGGCCATTTTTTTTTATTTTGGAGGAATTTAAAAAAAATTTCAGGAAAAATCCAAAGGATTAAAAAAAAAGTATATTTCTAAATTTGTTGAAATATAGTGTAGATTAAAAAAAAAATAATCTAAAAAAAAAATTGAATAATTTCAAAATATATTTAGAAGATTTAGAAGTTTTGTAAAATTTTAAATAGTAAATATTTCGAATAATTTTAAAAAATGTAGATTTTTAAAGATTTCAAAAAAGAAGCTTTTTAAAAATTTTGGCCTCAGAAACACCTTTTTTTAAGATTCCGGGGTAAACTTTTTTTTTTGTAAGAAATTTTAAGAGAAAATTAAAACAGATTTCAAAAAATTTTACAGGATATCCAAAACAAACTGACGGCAAATAATGTAAAAAAATTTAAAGCAATTTAGTATTTATTTTGCAGAATTTTTGAAATATATTTTGAAATATTTCAAAACTTTTGAAAAGATTTCCAAAATTGTCAGAAAAGAATCTAAAAGAATTTCAGACAATTTTTTCGTTTTACAGAATTTGGTAAAAATTCAAAGAAAAATCCTAAGAATTTAAAAATATATTTAGAACGTACAAATTATAAAATAGGCCTGAAAAGATTTTAAAATAATTCTAAACTTGTGAAATTTTTAAACCATTTGTATGTGAATTTTGAAGATTAAAAAAAAAGTTCTAAAAGATTTTTGAATGGTTTGAAGAAATTTAAAAAAAATTGAAAGATTGGAAGAAAATTTAAAATAATTTGTTTTAATATTATAAAAAAATAATAATTTTAATAGAAAAATGAAAATTATTTCAAAACATTTCAAATTACTTCCAAAAATTTCAAAAAACAATGTAAAAGATTTTAAAGCAAAATAATTCAGTTTTGCAAGATTACAAAAATTTAGAAGAAAATCAAGAAAATGTACCATTTTTTTTTTATTTCGATTTTTCAAGATTTTGAAAAAAGATGCTTGGTGAAGGTTTTTAAAATATTTCAAGAAAATAAAAAAAAATCATGAAAGAAAAACGAAAGTAAGATTTTTCAGAAAATATTTTATAATTTTTTATTCTGAGCATTAATTTTCGAGAAAAATTTGAAAAGATTTTCAAAATTGTCAGAATAAAATCTAGAAGATTTTCAGGCAATTTTTTTCATTTTGCAGAATTCTGGAAACATTTTTAGAAAAAGTTGATTTTGAAGAATTCAAAAAAAAAAAAACTTTTTACAAGATTTTTGAAAGGCTTCAAGAAAGTAAAAAAAAAAAAAGTTCCTAAGATTCCGGGAAAAACTTGAAATTATTTTTCTTTTTTAATGAATTTTAAGAGAAAATTGAAAAAGTTTTCAAAACGTTTTAAATGATGTCCAAAATTGACGACAAATAGTGTTTGATAGTTAAATTTGGTAAGAATTTTGAAAGGTTTTAAAAGAATTAAAATTTTTCAAAAACATTTCTAGGAAAATTTAAAGTAATATTTCATGTTGAACATTTGTTTTTGAAAAATATTTCAAATCATGAAATATTTCCGAAATTTGCAGAAAAGATTCTAGAAGATTTTCAGATAATTTTTTTAATTTTGCAGGATTTTGTTTAATTCTAGTTTTTAATAAACTGTAGATTTTTAAAGATTTCAAAGCAGAAGCTTTTTAAGAAATTTGAATTGTGTGGAAAAAATAATTTTTTCTTAAGATTCCGGATGTAGAAGATTTTATTGCACATTTTTTTTATTTTACTTTTTTTTATTTCAGAATTCTTTAAAAATAAAACAAAATTGAATCTCTTCAAAAGATATTCTCCATAATTTATATTTTCCAAGATTTTCAAAAAAAGAAGCTTTTTAAAAATTCTGGAAGATTTTAAGAATAAAAAATTGCCAAAATACTTCAAAACATTTTAAAAGATTTCCAAAATTGTCAGAATAGAATATAGAAGATTTTTAGAGAATTTTCTTAATATTCCAGAATTTTGTAAAAACTTCGGGATAAATCCTGAATGCCCTTAAAAATATTTAGGTCAAAAAGGTTCGAAAAATTCTAAAATAATTTAAAACTCGTCAAGATTTCAAACAATTTTTAGAAAATGTAGATTTCGAAAATTAAAAAAAAAAAATTGAAAGGTTTCAAGAAAAAAAAAATTCTTAAGATTCCAGGAAAAACATGGAATGATTTTTCGTTCATATTAAAAATTAATTTTTAACGAATAATACCATAGAACTGTATTCGTAAAATTCGCTTCTCATAAATGCGCATTACAAACAAAAAATCTGGAAGATTTTTAAACAATTTTATTAACTTTCCAGAATTTTTTTAAAACTTGGGGATAAATCCTATATATCTTAAAACATATTTCAAAAATCTAAAGAGGTTTAAAAAATTATAAAATAATTTTAAACTCGTAAAGATTTCAAACAATTTTTCGAAAATTCTAGATTTCGAAAATTGGAAAAAAGAAAAAAAAAGTTGAAACTTTTTAAATTAAACATCAAGTTTAAGAGAATAATACCGCAGAACTGCTTTCGTAAAATTCGTTTCTCATGAATACGCATTACAAAAAAAAAATCTGGAAGATTTTTAAAAAAATTTCTTAATTTTCCAGAATTTTTTTAAAACTTGGGGATAAATCCTAAATATCTTAAAACATTATTCAAAAGTCTAAAGAGGTTTAAAAAATTATAAAATAATTTAAAACTCGTAAAGATTTCAAACAATTTTTAGAAAATTCTAGATTTCGAAAATTAGAAAAAAAGAAAAAAAAGTTGAAACGTATTAAATTAAAAATAAACTTTAAAAGGATAATGCCATATAACTGTATTCGTAAAATTCGTTTCTCACAAATGCGCATTACAAAATAAAAAATTCTGGAAGATTTTTAAAAAAATTTCTTAATTTTCTACCATTTTTTTAAAACTTGAGGATACATCACACATTTCTTAAAACAAATTTCAAAAGTCTAAAGAGGTTTAAAAAATTGTAAAATAATTTAAATTCAATTAAAAATTAAGTTTAAGAGAATAATACTATAGAACTATTTTCGTGAAATTCGTTTCTCATAAATGTGCATTTTTATTTTATGACGTTATCGAGAACATTTTAGAAACTTAGTACGGACACGAACCACTTGAACTTTTTAAGTTCCAATGTCGATAAAGTAGGAATCTAACTGAAATTGAAAATTTTCAAAGAAATTTAAAACTTACGCTTGAGTTAAAGGAGTGTCCTCGCTGTCTGAATCTTTATCCTTCGTTCGCTTTTTCTTCTTGAAAGATTTTTTCTCGCCACTAGAGGATGGACCGTGATACTCGTACTGAAATAAAATATCAATAATTATTGAAAATAGTGTCAACAGTAGAATAAATTTTTAAAAATAGTAGCAAAATATTTGGAAACTTTTTAAAAAGATTTCCATAGTTTTCTAAAAAAGAGTCTCCAAGATTTTTAGGCAATTTTTTTAATTTTCCAGAAATTTTTTTTATTCTATTACAAAATTGGAATAATCTCAAAATTTTTTTGCACAAATTTAGATTTTCGAAGAATTAAATAAGAGGAGTTTTAAACAATTTTGAGAATAAACCAAATTTCTTAAAAATGTCTAGAAAATTTTACAACGATTTTTTTATTATTTAATATTTAAGGAAAATTAAAAAAAAAAGAATCAAAACATTTGGAAAGAATTTCAAAGTGTTTAAAAAAGAATCTGGAAGGTTTCAAGAACTTATTATTCGAAAATTGTATTTACTTTATTATTTGAATAATTTATTGTCTGGGAATTTTATTTGAAAATTTTTTAATAAAAATAAATAGAACTATCGAATAAGTTTTTTTAATTGAAAAATTTCCAAATAATATTCCTGAACATTAAATTATCCAAATGATAAAATAAATAAAATTCCTGAATTAAAACATTTTCAAATAATAAAATGGGAATAAATAATTTCTGAATGATGAAAAACGGAAATTTTATTATTTGTATAATTCGAAAAACTTATTATTCGGAAATTTATAAATTCGGGAATTGTATTTATTTTATTATTCGGAAATTTTTATAATCGGAAATGTTCCAATTCGGAAATTTTTAATTTCTGGAAGTTTATCCTTCAGAAATTATTATTGGACATTTTATTATTTAGAAATTTTACAATTCAGGAATTTTATTTTGCCGAAATGTATAAATTCAGGAATTTTATTTATTTTATTATTCGAAAATTTTAATACTCGGATAATTTTTTTTCTCGGGCTTATTATTTATTTGGAAATTTTAAAATTAAAATAAACAAACTTTCCGAATTGATAAATTTCCGAATAATAAAACTTCCGATAGAAATTTCCGATCATAAAATATGAGAACAAAAAAATTTCAAAATTATAAAATTTTCGAATTAAAAATTTTTCGAATTCGAACATTCCCGAATAATAAAATTCTCGAATTGATAACTTCCAAATACTACAATTTCCTAATAATAAAATTTTCAAATAATAAAATAAATTAAATTAATTTAATTAATTAATAAAATTAATACATTTCTCGAATTTATAAATTTCCGAATAATAAAATTCCGGAAATTTTATTATTTGAAAATTTTTCAATTCAGGAAAATTATTTTGCGGAATGTATGAATTGAGGATAAATTATTATTCGGGAATTTTTATTATTTTGAAAATCTTCGATTCGAAAAACTTATTATTCGAAAAATTTATTTATTTTATTATTCGGATAATTTATTGCTTGGCAATTTTATTATTTGGAAATTTTTTAATAAAAATAAATAAAATTCTCGAATAATAAAATTCCTGAATTAAAAAATGTTCAAATAATAGAATGCCCAATAAGAAATTCTAAATGAAAAAATTTCAGAAATGAAAAATTCCCGAATAATAAAATTCACGAATTGAAAAATTTCCGAATAATAAAACTAATAAGATTCTCGAATTTATAAATTCTTCGAATTGAAAAATTTCCAAAATAAAATACCCGAAAAATAAATTACTTGAATAATAAAATTTCCGAGTAATAAAATTCCGGAATTGAAAATTTTTAATCTGTGGATATTTGTCAATTCCGCAATTTTATTATTCGGAAATTATATTATTTGAAAATTTTTCGATTCGAAAAACTTATTATTCGGAAATTTACAAATTCGGGAATTTTATTTATTTTATTATCTGGAAATTTTTTAATCCAGGAATTTTATTTTACGGAAATGTATCAATTCAGGAGTTTTATTTATTTTATTATTCGGATATTTTAATACTCGGATAATTTATTATTCGGGAATTTTATTATTTGAAAATTTCTAAATAAAAATAAATTAAATTCCCGAATTTATGAATTTCCGCATAATCAAATTCCTGAATTGAAAAGTTTTTAAAGAAATAAAATTCCCGAATTTATAAATTTCCTAATAATAAGTTTTTCGAATTGAAAAATTTCCAAATAATAAAATTCTTAAACAGTAAATTATCCCAATAATAACAAAAATAAAAATTTTCGAACGATAAAAGAAATAAAATTCCCGAATAATAAAATTATTCCTGAATAAAAAAAAAAAAGATAAAATGTCCAATAATAATTTCTGAATGATAAAATTCTAGAAATGAAAAATTTCCTAATAATAAAATTCCCGAATTTATAAATTTCCGCATAATAAAATAAATAAAATAAATTTAATTAATTAATAAAATTAATAAATTTCTCGTATTTATTATTCGGGAATTTCATTATTAGGAAATTTTATTATTTGAAAATTTTGCAATTCGTTTTTGAATTCAGGAATTTAATTGATTCTAACATTCGGTAATTTTAATACTCAGATAAATTATTATTTCGAAATTTTTATTATTTGGACATTTTTCGATTCGAAAAATTTATTATTTGAAAATTGTATTTATTTTATTATGCGGATAATTTATTGTTTGGGAATTTTATTATTTGGAAATTTTAAAATAAAAATAAATAAAATTCCCGAATTTATAAATTTCTAAATAAGTTTTTCGAATTGAAAAATTTCCAAATAATATTCCCGAACATTAAATTATCCCAATAATAAAACAAATAAAATTTTTGAATAATCAAATGAATGAAATTCCCGAATTTATACATTTTCGCAAAATAAAATTCTCGAATTAAAAAATTTTCCAATAATAAAATTCCTGAATTACAACATTTTCAAATAATAAAATGTCCAATAATAATTTCTGAATGATAAAATTTCCGAAAAATAAAATTAATAAAATTCCCGAATTTATAAATTTCCAAATAATAAGTTTTTCGAATTGAAAAATTTCCAAAGTAAAATACCCGAAAAATAAGTTATCTAAATAATCAAATTTCGGATTTGAAGAATTTTAATGTGTGGATATTTTTTTATTCCGGAATTTTATTATTCCGGATTTATATTATTTGAAAATTTTTCGATTCGAAAAAATGATTATTTGGAAATTTATAAATTCGGGAATTTTATTTTACGGAAATTTATCAATTCAGGAGTTTTATTTATTTTATTATTCGGATATTTTAATAATCGGATAATTTATTATTCGCGAATTTTATTATTTGGAAATTTTTAAATAAAAATAAATTAAATTCCCGAATTTATAAATTTCCGAATAATAAAATAAAT
>NC_046657.1:33384037-33390907 GCF_010883055.1 Belonocnema kinseyi
AATCGACTCGGGATACTTATAAGATACTACCATGATTTTTTCAGATTTTTTGGTCCAAAAATAAATAAGGCCAAAAACCGGCCTTACCGACCCTCCCCCTTTTCAAATAATATTCCCGAACATTAAATTATCCCCATAATAAAATAAATACATTTTTCGAATAATAAAATACATAAAATTCCCGAATTTATACATTTCCGCAAAATAAAATTCCGGAATTTAAAAATTTCCCAATAACAAACTTTCTATATTAAAACATTTTCAAATAATAAAATGTTCAATAATAATTTCTAAATGATAAAATTCCAGAAGTGAAAAATTGCCGAATAATAAGTTTTTCGAATTGAAAAATTTCCAAAATAAATTTCCCAAATACTAAATTATCCAAAAAATCAAATTTCCGAATAATAAAAAAAAATTCCCGAATTTCTAAATTTCCGATTCATAAAATTCCCGACAGAAATTGCCGATAATAAAATGTCAGCACGAGAGAACATTTCAAAATTATAGAATTTCCGAATAAGAAAATTAATTAAGTAATAAATAAAATAATAAAAAATTTCCCGAATTTATAAATTTCCTAATAAAATTCGGGAATTAAAATTTTTTTAAACAATAATATTTCCAATAATAATTTCATAATAGTATTCAGAAATTATTATTGGAAATTTTAATTTTTGAAAATTCTTCAATTTCGGCATTTGATAATTCGGAAATTTTTCAATTTGGAAATTTCATTATTCGGATAATTTATTAATCGCAAATTTATAAATTCGGGAATTTTATTTATTTTATTATTCGGAAATTTATAAATTCGGGAATTTTACAGAATATTAGAATAGTGTATTAAATCAGATTTCAAATGATTTTTAAAGTCATCACAAGAGATTGTAAAAGATTCCAATCCAATTTTCTAAAATTGACAAAAAAAAAAGAAAAAAAGAAAAAGAGTATATTTTCCAGGATGTCAAACTAAAAGAAGAAGCTTTTTCTGAAAATGTTTTCAAGTGAAGAAAAAAAAAGAAAAGAAGAAGAAAAACCTGGTAAAGCGGCCAGAAGGAGGCGAAGAAGCCGACATCCTCGACGAGATTGGGCAGCAGCCAGAGATGGTGCCTGCCCAGAGTGATCATCCAGAGGAGACAGAAAATGATCATCCGGAGGACAATGAGGGCGAGGATGAAGACGAGGAAGCCCGCGGCCGCAATGCTGAGGTACCAGACTCCGTGGCGAACTGTGAGTGGCCAGAGGGGGAAGAGACAGACTCCTATTGCGCCCAGAACCAACAGTGTCCCGAAAAACCAGTAATAAACGGGTATGGGCTCGTAAATCCACACGTAAGCGTCGCAGCAATCGGCGAAGAATTGATCCATGTGCATTTCTAAACGAACCTGCAATTCAACCCAATTATACATCATTTAAAATAATCATTCTTCATCTATTGTCCATTTTCAAACAACAAGATTAATTTTATAGCAAAAAGAAAGAAAAAGATTAATTTTTAACCAAATATTTGACCTTTAAAAGAATTTTTAAAGACTTTGGCTTTTTTAACAATTTTATTTACTTTATTATTCGGGAATTTTATTACTTCAAAATTTTTCAAATCAGGAATTTTATTGTGCGGAAACTGATGAATTCGGGAATTTTATTTATTTTATTATTCAGATAATTTTTTATTCGGCAATTTTATTATTTAGAAATTTTTCAAATCAGGAATTTTATTACTCGGAAATTTTATTATTCTGATAATTTATTGTTTGGCAATTTTGTTAATTGGAAAATTTTCAATTTCGAGAATTTTATTATTTGGAAATTTTTCAAATCAGGAATTTTATTATTGGGAAATTTTTCACTTCGGAAATTTGAAAATTCGCAAATTTTATTTATTTTATTATTCGGAAATTTGTAAATTCGGGAATTTTATTAATTTTATTATTCAGAAATTTTTCAAATCAGGAATTTTATTATCAGGGAATTTTTCAATTCGAGAATTTTATTTACTTTATTATTCGAATAATTTATTACTTTGGAATTTTATTATTCAGTAATTTTATTTATTTTATTATTAGGAAATTTCATCATTAGAATAATTTATTACTCGTATAATTTATTATTCAGGAATTTTATTATTAGAGAATTTTTCAATTCGGAAATTTTATTATTCGAAAATTTGTAAATCCGGGAATTTTATTCATTCTATCATGCAGAAATTTTATTATTTGAAAATGTTATTATTCGAATAATTCATTATTCAACCATTTTATTATTTGGAAATTTTTCAATTCGGAAATGCTATTGTTACGAAATTTGTAAATTCGGGAATTTTATTGATTTTATTATTCGGATAACTTATTATTTGGAAATTTTTCAGATCAGAAATTTTATTATTAGGGAATTTTTCAATTCGGAAATTCTATTGTTCGGAAATTTGTAAATTCGGGAATTTTATTTATTTTATTATTCGAATAATTTATTACATGGGAATTTTATTATTCGGTAATTTTAATTATTTTATTATTAGGAAATTTCATCATTAGAATAATTTATTATTCGGGAATTTTATTTATTTTATTATTCGAATAATTTATTACTTGGGAATTTTATTATTCGGTAATTTTAATTATTTTATTATTAGGAAATTTCATCATTAGAATAATTTATTATTCGGGAATTTTGTTATTTGGAAAATTTTCAATTTCAGGAATTTTATTTGGAAATTTTTCAATTCAGGAATATAATTATTCGAAAATTTGGGAGTTTTATTTATTTTATCATTCGGAAATTTTATTATTCGGATAATTTATTATTGGGGAATTTTATTATTTGAAAATTTTTCAAATCAGAAATTTTATTATTAGGGAATTTTTCAATTCGGAAATTTTGTTCTTCCAGAAGTTTGTAAATTCGGGAATTTTATTTACCTTATTATTCGAATAATTTATTACTTGGGAATTTTAACATTTGGAAGTTTTATTACTCGGATACGTTATTATTCCGGAGTCTTATTATTTGGAAATTTTTCAATTCAGGAATTTTATTATGCGGTAATTTTTCAATTCGGGAATTTTATTATTCGTAAGTTTGTAAATTCTGGAATTTCATTTATTCTATCATTCAGAAATTTTATTATTCGAAAATTTTATTATTTGGAAATTTTTTAATTCGAAAATTTTATTATTCGGAAATTTTTCGATTTGGCAATTTTATTATTCAGAAATTATTTTTGGAAATTTTTCAATTCAGGAATTTTATTATGCCCGAATTTTTCAATTCGGAAATATTATTTTTTGGAAATTTGTAAATTCGGGAATTTTATTTATTTTATTATTCCGATAATTTATTAGTCGGGAATTTTATTATTTGTAAATTTTTAAATTCGAGAATTACATTTATTTTATTATTCGGGAATTTCGTTATTAAGAAATTTTATTATTTGGAAATTTTTTAATTCAGGAATTTTATTTTTCGGAAAGTTGTAAATTTGGGAATTTTATTTATTTTATTATCCGCATAATTTATTATTCAATAATTTTATTATTTAGAAAATTTTCAATTCGGAAATGTTATTATTCAGCAATTTTACTATTCAGAAATTACTTTTCGAAATTTTATTATTTGTAAATTTTTCAATTCGGGAATTTTATTTATCGGAAATTTGAAAATTCGGGAATTTTATTTATTTTATAATTCGGATAATTTATTACTCGGGAATTTTATTATTTGGAAATTTTTCAATTCAGGAATATTTATTATGCGGGAATTTTTCAATTCGAAAATTTTATTTATCGGAAATTTAAAAATTCGGGAATTTTATTTATTTTATAATTCAGATAATTTATTATTCGGGAATTTTATTATTTGGAAATTTTTCGATTCAACAATTTTATTATCCAGAAATTACTATTGGAAATTTTATTATTCGAAAATTTGCATATTCAGGAATTTTATTTATTTTATCATTCGGAAGTTTTATTATTCGAATAATATATTATTCAATAATTTTATTATCTGGAAATTTCTCTATTCGGAAATTTTTTGATTTGGCAATTTTATTATTCAGAAATTATTTTTGGAAATTTTTCAATTCGGAATTTTTTTACTGAAATTTATAAATTCGGAAGTTTTATTTATTTTATTAATCGGAAATTTTATAATTCGGATAATTTACTATTCGGGAATTTTTATTATTTGGAAATTTTTCGATTCGAAAAACTTATTATTCGGAATTTTTTTTTGTTTTCTTATTCGGATAATTTATTGTTCGGGAATTTTATTATTTGGAAAGTTTTCAATTCAGGAACTTTATTATTCGGAAATTTGTAAATTCGGGAATTTTATTATTTTCAATTTTTTAAATTTAGGAATTTTATTATGCTGGAGTTTTTCAATTCGCAAATTTGTAAATGCGGGAATTTGATTTATTTTATTTGGAAATTTTATTATTCGGGTAATTCGGGAATTTTATCATTTGAAAATTTTTCAATTCAGGAATTTTATTATTATTTTCAATCGAAGAAACGATATTTCATCCGAAAATACTTAAAATTTTCGTTCAGTGAAATTAATTTTTAATTAAAATGAAGAATCTTCAAATCCAAAGATTAATTTTTTACAAAAAAAGAAAAAAATGTCAACTAAAAAAAATCAATCAAAAATAGAATAGTTAAATTTGCAATTAGATTTTATAAATTTTCCACCAAAGAAATAAATTTCCAACAAATAACAAAAAGACGAATTCTAAACAAAAAAATATTTCTTTTTTAAATAAACAGTTGTGATTTTTAATCAAGACTATCACTCCTCAAAAACAAATTATCTCCTAACTTTCAAACTTGTAGCATCCCTGAAAAACGGACAAAACTTCCAAATACACACATTAAATCCAAGTTTTAAAAGGAAAATGCTATAAAAAAAGGGGGCGAAAGGCAGGATAAAAAGCCTAAAAATAGGGTAAATAAAAATAAAGAAAAAAAAACCCTGAAAGAAAAATAATAAAAGAAACTTATCAGCAGTACCTTCGGCTTCTTCTTTTTCTCATCATGCTTCTCCTCTGCCTCCTTCTTCTCCTCCTTGCTCTCCTTCTCATCCTTATCCTTCTCCGTTTCCTTATTCTTCTCCTTGTCTTTTTCCTTCTCCTTCTTCTCCTCCTTCGGCTCCTTGACCCTCTTCTTAATGCCCCTGATTTTGCAGAGCTCGTCCTCCGTGATGACGACCTTTTTCGCCCGATGGAAAAACTTGTGCCGCAACATCAGGTCGAGAAAATCGACGACCTGCTGCCGAGTCTCGAAGAGAGTTTTGCTCCATGGCGAGTTTTCTAGCAAGGCGTCAACCGCCCTCGCCCCGGTAAAATATTCTACAATGTGATTCCGGTCGAATTTTGTCTTCTTCGAGGGGACATTGTTCCGGATCCACTTTGCCACCGAGTACTCTTCCTTCGATGGCTTTTCTGGCACCGTTGACTCCGAATTGCTTCCATCCTGCGGAAACTTTTCCCGTTAGAATGCTGCTCCTTCCTAGCAACCTAGCCTAGCGGCTGCCTCCAATTTCAACAATTATCTCTCCTTCAACTTTTACGGGAGAGAACAAAAAAGTTCCCTGACAATTCTCCATTATTTCCAGGCATCCAAGATTGATCCTGGCATATTTATATTTTTCACGGGAAGGACACTTGAGAATTTAAAGGGTGGCGATTCGCCGGATGATTTTAAATTTTCGGCCATTTCGAGATTTTTAAAAAAGGATTTTTTTTAACCTAATCGTTATTCATTTTCAAACGAAAATATAATAATTAAATAATAATATAGAAAATAGTTGAAAATTAATATTCTACAAAAAAAGAGATTAATTTTTTATTAAAGAGGGTGGCCGTTTTAATTGACGAAATAAATTTCCAGTCATTTCCCGGTTCGCAAACATTTTTCACGGTCAATGAAATTAAAAAATGGAACACTAAAGCTAAACAATTTTCCACTTCAGGTAATAAAAACTGAGCTGCAAATGAAAGCACTCAAAGTGGAACTGTTATATTTTGAACTTTAAAATTTGAAACTTAAAAGTTTTTAAAGGACGACTAAAAAAGCCCGAAAAATAAAATTCCCGAATAATCAAATTCGCGAATAATAAAATTTGCCGAAAAATAAAAACACCGATTAGGAAAATTCCCAAATAATAAAATATACGAATAATAAAATTTTAGAATTATAAAATTCCCGAATTGGAATATTCCCGAATAATAAAATTTACGACAGCTTATAATATTAACGAATTGGAAAATTCCCGAATTTTAACAATTAGAATTTTTTATAAATATATTTTATTAATTACAAATACAACAATAAAATATTTGTTTTAAAAATTATTTTTAGCATTTAAAATTTCGAAGCTTATTTTTTTTTAATTAAAAATAGCAATAATTTTAAATAAAATATTTCTAGGTAACACATGTTTTTTAACCCTTAAACGGCCAAAACGCCACTACCGGTACACTGCTTTTCAACGGCCAATAACTAAGACTATTCGACACTAGAAAAAATTGAGACACATATATTTTGATTGCTTAACATCTCCTATTTCCGACGGTGCCAATGAAATTCCTCAAAAAATTTTCTTATTATCCCAAAATGCAGTTTAAACAAAAAAAAACGTGATTTTTTCGTGCCTATTTTTTTTTTGTGAACCATTTTCCAAAGCTTTTCGAGTCTGTAATTAACCTGGAATCTCACTGACCGGTGGAATAAATGTCTAAACTTTGAGAATCCATGGTTTAAGGATCGATTTTTCGTTTTAGTATTTTCAAAATGGCGTCTTAATGGCAAAATTTTTGTGAAAACATTCATGAATTTTTTTACAATAAACGATTCGCTTTTCGGA
>NC_046657.1:33391007-33408031 GCF_010883055.1 Belonocnema kinseyi
ATGAATCATCTCCATCAGAGCCAGAGTAATCTGGATTAGGTATGATGATACGTTCATCATTTTCATCAGAATCCCATTCCGATTCGGAGTTTGTTGCAATTTCTTGCATTTTTTTTTTTTGCTGGGTGTACTCGGAAATTCCCAGGATGACAATGCGGTGAAGGTGTGGTGTGGAGCGTTTTGAGCAAAATTTCGAATTTTGCAAAAATTGTTCATATGCAAAAACCAAAATTTTGCTCAAAACGCTTCGAAAAAATTCAGACGTATTCCTTGGCTGATTACAAGAACTTTTTATTTTTAATGATTTTTCCGAAAAGCGAATCGTTTATTGTAAAAAAATTCATGAATGTTTCCACAAAAATTTTGCTATTAAGACGCCATTTTGAAAATACTAAAACGAAAAATCGATCTTTAAACCATGGATTCTCAAAGTTTAGACATTTATTCCACCGGTTAGTGAGATTCCAGGTTAATTACAGACTCGAAAAGCTTTGGAAAATGGTTCACAAAAAAAAATAGGCACGAAAAATCACGTTTTTTTTTGTTTAAACTGCATTTTGGGATAATAAGAAAATTTTTTGAGGAATTTCATTGGCACCGTCGGAAATAGGAGATCTTAAGCAATCAAAATATATGTGTCTCAATTTTTTCTAGTGTCGAATAGTCTTAGTTATTGGCCGTTGAAAAGCAGTGTACCGGTAGTGGCGTTTTGGCCGTTTAAGGGTTAATGTTCACAGTATTTGAAAAAATACAAAAAGCTTTCGCAAAAATAAAATTTTAAATTTATATGTATATATATATTACTTGGGAATTTTATTATTCGGTAATTTTAATTATTTTATTATTAGGAAATTTCATCATTAGAATAATTTATTATTCGGGAATTTTCTTATTTGGAAATTTTTCAATTCAGGGATTTTATTACTTGGATATTTTATTATTCTGATAATTTATTGTTTGGGAATTTTATTATTGGGATAATTTATTATTCGGGAATTTTATTATTTGGAAAATTTTCAATTTCAGGAATTTTATTTAGAAATTTTTCAATTCGGGAATGTAATTATTTACATTTATATTTTAATTATTTATATTAATATTTCGAGTCTGTTTCAAAAACGTCACTAGGTACGTAGAAAATTTAAAGAGAATTTTGTTCCAAGCGCACGTTTTCAAAAATAAGGAAGGCGATACAAAAATGTAATTCTACATTGAAAGAAAAAATAATGACTCACATTTTTGACGCTTTTTTTGGAAATATGCATAGAATTTGAAAAAATACAAAAAGCGTTGGCAAAAATTGAATTTTAAATTTCTTTATATATATATATTCATTTATTTATTTAAAATTTTAAATTACATTTTTGCGAAAGCTTTTTGTAATTTTTTTATTCAAAAATATTATGCACATTTCAAAAAAAAGCGTAAAAATGTAAGCAATAATTTTTTCTTTGAAAAAAGAATTAAATTTTGTGAACATTAAAAAAACATGCGTTACCTAGAAATATTTTATTTAAAATTATTGCGATTTTAAATTCAAGAAATAAGCTTCGAAATTTAAATGTTAACAATAATTTTAGAAACTAATATCTTATTGTTGTATTTGTAATCAATAAAATATATTTAAAAAAAATTCTAATTGTTAAAATTCGGGAATTTTCCAATTCGGTAATATTATAAACTGTCGTGAATTTTATGATTCTGAAATTTTACTATTCGAAAATTTTATCATTAGGGAATTTTCCAATTCGGTATTTTGATTTTTCGGCAATTTTATTATTGGTGAATTTTATTTTTCGGCAAGCTTCCTATTAGGTATTTTTATTTTTCGATAATTTTATTATTCGTGTATTTTACTATTTGGGAATTTTCCAAATCGGTATTTTTATTTTTCGGCAATTTTATTATTCGCGAGTTTGATTAATCGAGAATTTTCTAATTCGGGAATTTTACAGTGCCGGGAATTTTATTTTTCGGGATTTTTCAGTCGTCCCGTTTTTAATTAAAAAATGTTGTATTCAAATGCTCAATAATTTATACGTAAAAAATTGAAGGTACTAACATTTTTCAATATAAAAAAATAAAAATACACGTTATAATTTCCCATGCTCTAAATTAAAAAATCAATCAATGAATTATTTTCTTTTCAAACAGTTTAAACATCCTTGGAAAGCTTCAAAATTTTATTTCAAAATCTTGAAAAATCTAGAATTTGTTTTAAATTTAGAATTATTTTGAAATTTTTTTCAGAACAAAAATAAAATAATTAAATAATAATATAATTAATTTAGTAACATAGAAAATAGTTTAATATTAATATTCTACAAAAAAAAGATAAATTTGTAAAAAAATTAATTAACTTTTAACATATTTTAGGATTTTAAAATAATTTTTAACCAAAAATAGAAAAATTAAGTAATAATATGGTTAATATAGTAATATAGAAAATAGTTCAACCTTAATATTCTACAAAAAAAGATTAATTTTTAACTAAAAGTAAAATAATCCAAATAATAATATAATTAATTTCATAACATAGATAATAGTTAAAAATTAATATTTTTCAAAAAAAAAAAACGATGAATTTTTGATAAGATAAATTATTTTTAACTTATTTTTTGACTCTTAAAGAATTTTCAACCTAGTAGTTAAATTTGCAAACAAAAATAGAATAATTAAATAATAATATGATTAATTTAATAACAGAGAAAATATTTTAAGATTAATATTCTACAAAAAAAAAAAGATTATTTTTAACCAAATATTTGATTTTAAAAAATTGTTCGTCCTAGTAGTGAAATTTTCAACCAAAAATAGAATAATTAAACAATAATATATATTTAATATAATCATATAGAAAATAGTTTAAAATTAATATTCTACGTAAAAAAAAGATTCATTTTTAAGAAAAAAAATTAAATTTCAACCAAACAAAAGGATTTTCAACCGAAAAGATTTTAATTTTCAACCAACGAAATAAATTTTTATCTAAAATGAAGAATCTTCACAACGATAGAAAATTAATTATAAACCTATTAGAAGAAAGTATTTCAAATTCATATTCTATAAAAAAAGATTAATGTTTAATTTAATGAATTAATTTTCAACTTATTTTTTTACCTTTGAAGAATTTGTCAATCAAATATTATTATAGTTAATATAATATTATAGAAAATAGTTGAAAATTAATATTCTACAAAAAAAAATTTCAAAGAAATGGATTTTTAACTAAAATGAAGAACCTTCACAAAAAAATAATTTTAAACCAAATATAGAATAATCAAATAGTAATATAATTAATTTAATAGCATAGGAAATAGTTTAATATTAATATTCTACAAAAAAAGATTAATGTTTGATAAAATTAATTAATTTTAAACTTATCTTTGGATTTTAAAATAATTTTCAACCAAAAATAGACAAATTAAATAATAATATATTTAATATAATAATATATAAAAAGGTTGAACCTTAATATTCTACAAAAAACATTAATTTTTAATAAAACAAATTACATTTCAACCAAACAAATGGATTTTCAACTAAGTAGATTTTAATTTTCAACCAACGAAATGAGTTTTTAACTAAAACCACGAATCTTTACCTAAAAATTTATATTTAACAAAACAAAAAATAATCAAGTAATAACATAATTAATTTAATAACATAGAAAATTCTTTAAAGTTAAAATTCTACAAAAAAAGAAGATTATTTTTAACCAAATATATGATTATTAAAGAATTTTCAACCTATTGGTGAAATTTTCAACCATAAATATAATAATCAAATAATAATATAGTTAACATAATAATATAGAAAATAGTTGAAAATTAATATTCTACTAAAAAAGCTTAATTTTTAATAAAATAAATGAAATTTCAAACAAATGAATGTTCAACCAGATAGATCTTAATTTTCAACCAACGCAATGGATTTTTAATTAAAATGAAGAATCTTCACACAACAAATTATTTTAAACCAAAAATAAAATAATCAAATAATAACAATAATATAATTAATTTGATAAAATAGATACTAGTTAAAGATTAATATTCTTCAAAAAATTTAAACCTATTAGTTCAATGTTCAAACAAAAATAGAATTAAATAATAAAATTATTTTAATAACAGAGAAAATACTTTAAGATTAATATTCGAAATAAAAAAGATAAATTTTTAATAAAATAAATTGAATTTCAACCAAAGAAATGAATTTTCAAACGAAATAGATTTTTATATAAAATGGCGAATCTTAAAAAAAATTAATTTTAAACCAAAAATAGAATAATCAAATAAAAATGTAATTAGTTTAATAAGATAAAAAATAGTTTAATATTAATATTTTACAAAAAAAATTAATTTTTAAACAAATATTTTATTGTTAATAGTTTTCGACCTAGTAGTTAAATTTTAAACAAATTGATATAATGTCGAAATTAGTTTGAAATTAATATTTGACATAAAAATACGATTTTTTAATAGTATAAATTAAATTTCAACCAAACAAATGAATTTTCATAATAATAATAATAATAATAATAATAATATAATTAATTTAGTGACAACAAAATAGTTCAAAATTAAAATTCTACAAAAAAAATCATTTTTACTATTTAAATTAATTTTTAAAATATTTAAAACCTAGTAATTAAATTTTGAACCAAACAAATGAATTTTTAATCAACAATTGAATAATTAAATACTAATAATAATATCGTTAATATAATATTAAAAATAGTTTTAAATTAATATTCTACAACAAAAAGAAATTTTTAAAAATAATTTGTAACCAAATCTTGGATTTTTGAAAGAATTTTCAACCTACTAGTTAAATTAAAAAAAAAAAACAATTTTTAATCAAAAATAAAATAATTAAATTATAATAATATAGTTCACATAATATAATAAAATAGTTTCAAGTTAATATTCTAAAAAAAAATTATTTTTAATAAAATAAATTGTCAGCCGAAAAGACTTTAATTTTCAAGCAACTAAAATTAAAAATTGTCAAAAGGAACAATTAATTTTCAACAAAAAATATAACAATTAAATCATAATATAGTTATTATAATATCGAAAATAGTTAAAAATTAATACTCTATAAAAAGATTAATTTTTAATAAAATAAATTAGATTGCAACCAAATATTTGATTTTTTCAAAGAATTATCAAACAAACAAAAATTAATTTTCTACCAAAAAAAGACAAATTTTCCACTATAATAATTTATTATAATATAATTTTCAATAACTTTCTAATAAAAACAATCAATCTTAAACCAAAAATATATTAGTATAATGTCTAGTTAAATAACTTAATTTTCAACAAAATAGTTCAATTCTCTACCAAGGAAATGAATTTACGACCAAAAAAATATTTCAACCAAGAAAATTCAGTTTCGAACAAAAAGGTTGACCTTGTAACAAAATAATTAAATCTTAAAACAAAATATTAATTTTCTACCAAAAATATCAATTTTATATTTAAAAAAATTTAAACCAAAAAAGACCCATTTTAAACAAAAAACAGAATTATGACATTGTCAGATAAAAAAAATGTTAAACAAACAAAAAAGGAATTTTTTAACAAAATCGTTCAATTTTCGAACAAGAAAATTAAGTTTTTACCATAAAAAATTAACTTGCAACAATAGAAATTTATTTTTAAATAAAATATTTAATTTTTTTAAAGGATTTTTCATTTTAATAGTTACATTTTCAAAATAAAAAAATTTATTGACTATCCAAAAATACAAATTTGCAACTAAAAAAGATAATAGTTAAATTCTCGTTTGAAGAAATGAATTTTCAACCAAACGGAAAACTTTGCAATCCAGAAAATAAATTAAACCAAAAGATTAATTTTCATTTTAAAAAAAGACAAATTTTTAACTAAAAAGGATCAATTTCCAACTAAAAAAGATCGATTTGCAATACAATTTAATAGTTCAATTTTCAACGAAATAATAAAATTCTTGACCAAAGAAATTAATTTTCGACAAAAAAGATCAATTTTTAATAAAGAGAATTAATTTCTGACCAAACAAAGATGCATTTTTAACCAAACAAATTACTTTTTAACCAAATATTTGATTTTTCTAACGATTTTTCAACCTATTATTCACAATTTCAATAAAGAAAATCAATTTTCAACCAAAAAAATTTTAATTTTCGACCAATGAAATTAGTTTTCAACTAATATGATGAATCTTGAATTTTTTTAACTGTTTTTAACAAACTGAACAATTTTCTTATCATTTAGAAATAGTTTATAATTAAATAATCTGAAACAAAAATCTCTAATCTAAAAAATTACCCAAGCAATGAGAAATTCGAGATAACAATACCGAATCCGACCCAAATATTTTCCTGACAATCGTCAATAGCAAGTCTAAACAGCTGTTTTCCTCGAGGCTAAAAATTTCCGATACCAAACGTCATTATTGACGCTTGTACATTTAATAACAATTTAAAAATTAAAGAAAAACAAAACTTCAACAAAATAGAACAATTTTTAAACAAATAATTTCACTTTCAACCTAAAAAGATTAACTTTTTTACCAAACGGTAGAATTTCCAAATAAAAATTATTAAATTCCAACCAAAAATTAAATTGTTAAGAAACAGTTTAATTTTCAAGCCAAGAAGATGAATTTAAAATGTTTAAAATGAAAATCGCCAAGAAAATAGTCGAATTTTTTCCATAGAAAGACGAGTTTTTAACCAAATTGTCAAATTTTTAACAACAAAAATAAGAATCAACTCCAACCAAAAGGGCGATTTTTTTTTATAAAACATCATTTTCAAGCAAAAAGTTCATTTTAACAAAGAAAAATGTCTTTTCTAGACAAAAAATTCATTTTTCATTTTTAAAAATCGCCAACAAAATAGTTTATTTTTCAAATAAATAATTAATCTTGAAAAAACTGGTCTAACTTTAAACCAAATAGAAAAAACATGATTGCTTAACAAAATAGTTCCATTTACAAACAAATAATAAAATTTCGACAAAATAGTAAAAATGTTAAGAAAATCGTTGAATTAAAAAAAAAAAGTTTCCAACCAAAATATATTACTTTTCAATCAAAAGAAAGAATTCCTTATCGAAAAGACGAATCGGCAACAAAATAACTGAATCTTAAAAAAAAAAGGAAGATTTTCAACAAAATAGTTGAATTTTAACACAAATATAAACAATTTTTGTCAGAATGGACGATTTTTCTACACAAAAAAATTACGAATTTTCAACCAAATAATCGAGTTGAAAATAGAGCTTGAAAGAAACAATTAGATTTTCAATCAAATAGTACAATTTTGAATCAAAACAAATTAATTTTCAACCAAACCTAGTTGTTCTTGATAATATATAGTTTTCTAAAGTTTAGATTTTGTCCCAAATCTAGATTTTCTATTAAAATCTATATTTTCTTCGAAATCTCGATTTTCTTTTAAAACCTACATTCTTCCAAATCTAGATTTTGTTTTAAAATGTAGATTTTCATGTAAATCTACATTTTTTCGGTGTAATAATCTAATCAAATTTTTTCTCCAAAATCTAAATTTTCTTTCGAAATCTTGATTTTCTTCATAACATATCTTTTTGTTTAAAATCTAGAATGACATCTAAAATCTATATTTTCTTCTCAAATGTAGATTTTCTTCCAAATCCATATTTTCTATTAAAATCGAAATTTTCTTTTAAAGCGTAAATTTCCTTCTAAAATATAGATTTTCTTATAAAATCAAAATTGTTGTATTCAAAACCTGTACTTTCTTCAAACCATAGAATTTCTTTAAAAATCCATATTTTCTTCAAAACATAGATTTTCTTTTAAAATCTGGATTTTCTTCTCAAATCTAATTTTTCTTCTAAACTATAGTTTCTTCTGAAATCAAATTTTTCTTCCCAATTCTACATTTACTTCAAAACCTAGATTTTCTTCCAAATATAGATTTTCTATTAAAATCTATATTTTCATCGAAATCTCGATTTTCATTTAAAATTTATATTTTGTTCCAAATATAGATTTTATTCTAAAATATAGATTTTCTCGTGAATTATAGACTTTCTTGTAAAATCACATTTTTTCCGAAATGCATATTTTCCTCAAGGCCTAGATTTTCCTCAAGACCTAGATTTCCTTTAAAAATCTAGATTTTCCTCAAACATAGCTCTTATTTCCCAATCTAGATATACTTCTAAAATCTAGATTTTCTTCGAAGTCTCGATTTTCTTTTAAAATCTATATTTTGTTCCAAATCTAAATTTTATTTTAAAATCTAAATTTTCTTCAAAAATATAGATTTACTTATAAAATCAAATTTTTCTTCCAAAATCTATATTGACTTCAAAATCTATATTTCCTTCAAGATCTCGATTTTCTTTAAAAATCTGTATTTTGTTCCTAATATAGATTTTCTTGCAAATCTAAATTTTCTTCTAAAATATAGATTTTCTTCCAAAATCTATATTATCTTCAAAACCTAGGTTTTCTTTTAAAATCTAGATTGTCTTCAAACCGTAGATTTTCTATTAAACTGAACGATTTATTTCAAATCTCTATTTTCTTTTAAAATCTATATTTTGTTCTAAATCTAAATTTTCATTTAAAATTTATATTTTGTTCCAAATCTAGATTTTATTTTAAAACATAGATTTTCTTTTAAAATCTAAATTTTCCTCCAAAAATAGCTTTTCTTTTCAATTCTAAATATACTTCTAAAATCTATATTTTCTTCGGAATCTCGATTTTCTTTTAAAAACTATATTCTGTTCCAAATCTCAATTTTCTTCTATTATAAATTTTCTTCTAAAATATAGATTTTCTTATAAAATCAAATTTTTCTTCCAAATTCTTTATTGACTTCAAAACTTAGATTTACTTCTCAAATCTATATTTTCTTTGAAATGTAGATTTTCCATTAAAATCTATATTTTCTTCCAAATATCGCTTTTCTTTTAAAATCTATATTTTATTCCAAATCTAGATTTTCTTCTCAAATCTAAATTATCTTCTAAAATATAGATTCTTCAAAAAATCCTATTTTTCTTCCAAATTCTATATTGACTTCAAAACCTAGATTTTATTTTTAAAACTAGATTTTCTATTAAAATCTCGATTTTTTAAAATCTATACTTTACTCCAAATCCAGATTTTATTTTTAAATATATATTTTCTTGTAAATCTAAATTTTATTCTAAATTACAGACTTTCTTATAAAATCACTTTTTCCCCAAAGTCGATATTTTCTTCAAGGCCTATATTTTCTTTTAAAATCTAGATAGATATACTTCTGAAATCTATATTTTCTTCGAAATCTCGATTTTATTTTAAAATCTAAATTTTCTTCTAAAATATAGATTTTAGAAGAAAATCACATTTTTCTTCCAAAATCTATATTTTCTTCAAGATCTCGATTTTCTTTTAAAATCTGTATTTTGTTCCAAATATAGATTTTCTTGCAAATCTAAATTTTCTTCTAAAATCAAATTTTACTTCCAAAATCTAGATTTTCTCTTAAAATTTATTAAATAATTAATTTTCCACAAAATAGTAGAATTTTTAACCAAATAATACATTTTCCAGAAAATAATTGATTTTTTAATCAAACACATCAATTTCCGAACTAAAAAAACAAATTTTTTACCAAATGGTCAAATATAAAAAAGAAAAGATTAAACTATAACTGAATAATTAAACTTTAAACAAAATAGTTGAATTTAGAAACAAATAAGAAAGATTTTTCAACCAGCTGGTCGAATTAAAAAAAATACTAATAATAAACTGCAATGCAACAATTAAATTTTCAAACAAATAGTAAAATTTTAAAAATTTGATGAAGAATGTCTATTAAATTACATATAAATCAAATTATTCACTTAAATTGCATTTTAAAACGAGAACTGTTTTTGAAAACCATTTTTTTTTTAACTAAAAACTGTTTTTGTCAATTACAAATATGTCATAATTAAGTAATCGAGAAACAAAATCTGTGATCTATAAAATCACACGAACAATGATAAATGCAAGATAACACACAACCTTGAACTCTCTTCTTCCTCATAGTAATAAAAAAAAGTAATAAAACCGCCACGAGATTCTTTATTTCAAAATCCCATCTGGAATCATCTATAAAAATGACATTCACTCTTTTTCCTCTTTAAATAGCCCAAAAAATAAATAAAATCACTGAAAAAACAGAAAAATAAACTCTCAACTTTTTTCTCAGTTATTTCCAAAATTGAGAAAAAATCAAAATCAAGCCTCTTTAAAGGTACCGACCCAAATATTTTGCTGAGAATCGTCACTGAAAGTACGAACAGGTGTTTTTCCCGAGGCTAAATATTGCAGATACAAAACGTCATAATATCCGTCTAGAGAATTAATAACAAGGAAAATTCAAAAACAAAAAAAACTATTTAAATCTGCGAAAGATGGAAATTTATTATAAACCAGTGTCTACGTCATCATAAAGTGCTAAATGAAAAGATTTGTCATTTTGGGACGCTTGACACTTTTGCGATTAAAATGAACGAAAGAAAATGATTTTAAAGGAGTCGAAAACTGGGAAATTACCGGCGAACTATTCACTTTTTTAATCACTATTATAGAAATAAAATAATTTTCATTCCATATGTGGTACTCACATCTTTGCGCCTCCTGTTTTTCCTGCGTTCCACCATGTTGTAAATTCAAGACACGCGTGCGCTTTGCGAGGTTAGTTCAGCTTCTGCGTTGTAAGAGAGCTTGCCCAAAATTCCGATAGATGGCGCGCCGACAGCCGCGCCTGCGCCGTATATAGAAAGGCGGGAAATTTTAAAAGATGATTCAATAAATTATGCTCTGAACTACTGGGCATGAGATGCATACAGCGCTTCACTGATTCACCCCTTGGGTTCGAAAATTTTAATATTTATTAATTATTTTTTTCGGATCACGATTCATTTCCATGCTTGAAAAATGATTTTTTTGGTTAATAATTTCGCTATTTTTTTAACATTCGTTTTTCTTTAACTTGAAAAATTATCTTCTTCAGTTGAGAATTATTATTCTTCTTGTTTGAACATTCATTTATATTGTTAAAATTTAAATAACTATTTTGCTAAAAACATTTTTTTATTAAAAATTAAATTATTAAATTGATAATTTGAATATACACAAAAATTTTCAGTAAAACTCTGCATTTTTTATAATTGACAATTCATCTTTTTGGTTGAAAATTAATTTTGTTGATAATTCATCTATTTTCATGTATTTTTGTTTAAATTAATTAAATAAAAATTTTAAAATTCGAATTTTGGTTGAAAATGTATATTTTTTTGTTACACAACGAACCATTTAATTAAAATTTTCTCTTTTAATTGAAAATTATTTGCCTGAAAATTTAACTACTTTTTTAAAAATTGGTTTTTCTTCTGCTTAACAATTTACCTTTTCCAGTTGAAAATTCATCTTTTCTGTTAAAAATTCATTTATAAAAAAATTTTTAGTTGAAATTTCGTATTCTTAGTAGAAAATTAATTTTGTTGATAATTCAAATATTTTTGTGATTTTCTAAAAATTTATTTAATAAAAATTTAAATATTCGAATTTTGGTAGACAATTTATATTTTTAGTTAAAAAAGAACTATTTGATTGAAAATTCACGCATTTTATTGAAAATTCGTCACTTTGCATTGAAAATTATTTGTTTGTTAAAAACTCGCCTGTTTGTTGAAAAATTATTTTTTGGCTGAAAATTTAACTATTCTTTTTTCAGATTGGTTTTTATTTTGCTTTAAAATTTATCTTTTCCAGTTAAAAATCCATCTATTTTTCTTGAAAATCCATTCCTTTGGTTGAACATTAAGGTCTTAAAATCTTTTCTTGAAATCACTATTTTGTTAAACATTCTTTTTTTTCTTAAAAATTCATTTTTTTAGTTATAAATTCATCTTTTTGTTTGAAAATTCGTTTTTTAGTTGAAAATTTACAGTTAAAAAATATACAAATAATATTTTGAAACATTTTCGAATGAAAAATGTATTATATAAAGGTCAAAAATAAAGTTATGTAAAAAATTAGATTTATTAGTAACCTTTTATACTAATTTTAGAAAAAATTGAAACATATTTACATATAATTTTGAAAATTAAATGCTGATACTCATTTCACAACATCAGCAACATTTAAAAAATTATGTAATTTGGTTGTGGGTATTTTAAATATAAATAAATAAGGAAAAGCATTAAACTATAATCTTCATCAGATCATTCCCACAATGTTTTTAATGGTATTTTTCTTTAATTTTAAAATTTAATTTCTATACATTTAATTTATTACCTTTTAAACTAATTTCAAAAAATTACAAAATATGTGGACATAATTTTTAAATTTCAATTCAGATACTCATATCACAACATCAACGAAAATCCAGAAAATTATATAAATGTAAATAAAGATCTTGAAAAAAACTTTTATTAACAAAAATAATAGGCATAACAACCTTTAAAACTATGTACAAAAAATAAAAATATGTGCACATATAATTTTTACAATCGAATTCAGATATTCATTTCGCAACACCACATACATTACAAAATATTATATAATTGTATTAGAGATATTTAGAGAAAAAAAAATTATTACAAAAATAATAGCCAATATTTAATTACATAACCGGAAAGTAAATAATCAATTTATGTTAATCAATTTAAAAACAATTTGAATTCAATCATTATGTAGCTTAATTTTGCGAAAAAATTAAAAAGACAATAGTTTGAAGTAATTTTTTTCTATTTGCTTAAAAAGTTTTAAAAAACTCGAAACTTTTCCAAACTTCATTGCGGAATCACTAAAAAATAGTGATTTGTTGAAACATTAAAAAAAATTGTTACTTTTTGCAATGAAAGCCTCCATAATAGATTAAAATCAATAAACGAAATTAAATACAATAATTTCTGAAATTCAATTTTTTTTATTCCTTTTTTTTAATTTCTAATTATTTCGCTTGAAATTTGCCGTTTCGTAATTAAAGGTTGAGAAAGAATAAATTATTTGAAATTGAATATATTTGATTGGGAAGTTTAAAAAATGAACCGTCATTCTAAACGAAGAGTTAAAAATTAATTGATTTGAATTTAAAGTTTCAACCAAAAATGGTATTATTATTAGTTACATTTGCAGTAAAAAACTAATAATTTTCAACCAAAAAACAACACTTTTTTAAAGAAATAGTTTAATTTTAAATGAAAAAATAAATTTTCAACTAAAAAAGATAAATTTATCATTTTTTATCCGAAATAGAGTATATTTTCAGTAAACCAAGATTTTCAATAAAAAAAAAGTTTCAATAAAACATTTAAATTTCCAACGAAACAAATAGATTTTTGAACAAATAATTTTCTACCAAAACGGCGAATTTTTAACTAAAAAAAATTTATTTTAATTTTTATAAAACGAGCGCTTAACTGAAAAAAACTAATTATTAACTAAAAAAATTCAACAAAATAGTTGAATTTTCAATCAAAGAAATGAATTTTCAAATAAAAATGTTAAGTTTCTAAAACCATGGAATATTTAAATATTCAGTGAAAAAATTATTTTTTTCGCAAAAGAAGACCAAAAATAAAATGGTTTAACTTTAATTGAAAAACTACTTTTGAACTAAAAAAAAATGATTAAAAAAAAATTAAAATTTCCAAACAAACAAATGAATTTTCGAAAGATCATTTTACAAAAAAGACACTTAGAACGTTAATTTTGAACAAAACATATACAATAATATAATATAGTAATTTTAATGCAAAAAAAAGTTTTAACAAAATTATTAAATTTATAACAAAAATAAAATTCATTTTTAAAGAAATAGATGAATAATAATTTTCTATTAAAAAAATAAATTTTTAAATTAAAAAATATATTTTTTTTGAATTGAGAATTATAGTGTATACTTGAGTTTTCAGATTGAAAAATTAATTTGTAACAAAAAATTTCAAGACAATAGTTAAATTTTCAGCCAAAGAATAATTTTGCAATTGAGAGAGACGAATTTTGAACCACTTGGTACATTTTTTTTACCAAAAAATATAAATTTTCGACCAAAAGTCAAATTCAAATATTCAAATGTTCAAATATTCAAATGTATGTGTAAAGTCTAGTTTTTAGTTTTTAGTTGAAAAAATTTATTTTTAAGAAAAAAGAACAGGTTTCCAATACAATAATTATTCAATTTTTAATCATAGAAATGAATTTTGAACAAAAACATTAATCGTCAACGAAAAAAGAGAAATATTCATTGAAATACCTGAATTTTCAACCAAATAAATGATTTTGGAAGAAAAAAAGAAAATTAGGCATTAAAAAATGGAATAGATTTTTTATTTTTAACAAAAAAGAACAGGTTTCCAAAACAATAATTATGCAATTTTTAATCATAGAAATGAATTTTGAACAAAAACATTAATCGTCAAGGAAAAAAGAGAAATATTCATTGAAATACCTGAATTTTCAACCTAATACATGATTTTGGAAGAAGAAAAGAAAATTAGGCATTAAAAAATGGAATAGATTTTCAAAACGCTATCTGTCGGCTGATAATAAAATAAATGTTTACTAAAGTTTCCTGTCGCACTGCGCGTGCGTCGAATAGACATTCGGATTGGTTACCGTTGGCGCACTTATTTATAATTAATATATATATTTTTTTGTTTGACAGTTGTTCACAACAAATAATAACCATAAAGTGCAGCAAGTTATTAAAATTATTAAAAATTTATATTTGTAATGAAAAAAGGTATTAATTTCTATAAATCAAAAAATATTATTTCTTTTCAAGGTGGAAAATCTAATTATTATTTTAAATTTCCCCTCATAAGTCTACTTTTATATAAAATACTTATTTATAATAATTTTGCAATTATTACTTCTTGCAAACAATTTTCTTGCACATGTATTCATTTTAAATAAGCGCGCCAACGGTCCACTAATCCGGGTTTCTGCGCAAAGCATGTGCCGTCCACAAAGATACTGTTAGTTCTAGTAATTCTTTTTTGTTGATTGGCAGCATTGTCTAGTCTCTAGTGATAAAATCCCTGTAAATTTTCTAAAAATTACTAACACTCCAGATTTCGGAATCTGGACATTGGATATTTCGAGAATTTTTTGATATTGTTAGTTGCAATAAAGGTAGGAAAATAAAATCATGGTCGTCACAGATGATCATCATATTCCTACGGACGAAGAATTAACTGTCGAGGAAGTTAACGTCTCCTTTCCGGTTCTTCAATCTGCAGCTTTTCACCTCGGCAAGTTTTGTGAAACTCAAAACAATGTGAGTTATATTTAATATCAGTATTTATTAATTATTCCTTTCTTTATAATCTATTTCGACGCAAATTATAATAAAAATCTCTGGAATTTGTCTGTGTTGATTACATAATAATCGGTCAGGCGAAAACATAACCTCTTCTGTCGATCAAAATGATAGAAAAATAATGTCTCTCGTGACCTTTTTTAACATTATAATGAGTAATTATATCGAAAAAATGGTAGAATGTTATTACTTTTTTTGTTGAAAATGTACCTATTTGATAAAATATTCGATTTTCCATTCTATGAAGAAGAATTTTCAATCAAATACTAGAATTTCGACAAAATGATGAATCTTCAACGAAAAATATTATAGTTTATATTTCAACGAAAAGAAAGGAAGGAATCTAAAACATAATAGGTAAATTTTCAACAAGAAAAGATCAATTTTCAATGCAAAGGATGAATTTTCTTTCCAAATGGACGCGTGTTCAATAAAACAGTTAAATTATTGATTTGAAAAAATATTAATTTTTTTAACAAAATACATGAATTTTCATCAAAATGATCAAATTTTCAACAAATTATTTAAATTTGTAAACAATAACTTGAGTTTTTTCAACAAAATGGAATAATTTCTAATCAAAAACTTTAATTTGCAACAAAATAATTAAATTTTCAACTCAATAGTTGAATTTTTTACCAAAAACTTGAATATTCAACAAGATAATTAAATTTTCAATAAAACAGTCGAATTTTCAAACAAGAACTTCAATTTTTAGCAGAAAAAACTTGAGTTTTTAACAAAATAATTACGTTTTGAATAAATTAGTCCAGATTTTAAACAAAAACTAGAATTTTCAACAAAATAATTAAATTTTCAACTAAATAATTGAATTTTTAACAAAAAACTTGAGTTTTCAACAAAATAATTAAATTTGCAAAATATTAATTAATTTTGCAACAAAATAATTAAATTTTCAAGAGAACAGTCGAATTTTAAAACAAGAACTTGAATTTTGTACAAAAACTTTAACTTTTAACTCAATAGTCCAATTTTTATCAAAAACTTAATTATTCAACAAAATAATAAAATTTTCAACAAAATATTTGAATTTTTAAACAATAAATTGAGTTTTTCCAACAAAATGGTCCAGTTTTTAATCAAAAACTTCAATTTGCAAGAAAATAATTAAATTTTTAACAAAATAGACGAATTTGAAAACAAGAACTTCAATCTTCTACAAACAAATTTAATTTTCAACTCAGTAGTTCAATTTTTTAGCAAAAACTTGAATATTCAACAAAATAAATAAATTTTCAACAAAATAGTCGAATTTTAAAACAAGAACTTCAATTTTCAACAAAATAATTAAATTTTCAACATAATATTTGAATTTTTAAACAATAAATTGAGTTTTTCCAACAAAATGGACCAGTTTTTAATCAAAAACTTTAATTTGCAACAAAATAATTAAATTTTCAACTCAATAGTTCAATTTTTTACCAAAAACTTAAATATTCAACAAAATAATTAAATTTTGAACAAAACAGTCGAATTTTTAAACAAGAACTTCAATTTTTAGCAGAAAAAACTTGAGTTTTTAACAAATTAATTACGTTTTGAATAAATTGTCCAGATTTTAAACAAAAACTAGAATTTTCAACAAAATAATTAAATTTTCAACTAAATAATTGAATTTTTAACAAAAAACTTGAGTTTTCAACAAAATTAT
>NC_046657.1:33408131-33420154 GCF_010883055.1 Belonocnema kinseyi
TTCAACAAAATAATTAAATTTTCAACTAAATAATTGAATTTTTAACAAAAAACTTGAGTTTTCAACAAAATTATTAAACTTGCAAAACATTAATTAATTTTAAAACAATAACTCCAATTTTGTACAAAAAATTTAATGTTTAACTCAGTAGTTCAATCTTTTACCCAAAACTTGAATATTCCAACAAAATAGTTGAATTTTTAAACAATAAATTGAGTTTTTCAACAAAGTGGTCCAGTTTTTAATCAAAAACTTTAATTTCCAACAAAATAATTAAATTTTCAACTCAATAGTTCAATTTTTTACCAAAAACTTAAATATTCAACAAAATAATTAAATTTTTAACAAATTCGTTATATTTTAACCATATAGTTGAATTTTCAACAGCAAACTTGAGTTTTCAACAAAATAATTAAATCTGCAAAATATTAATTAAGTTCGCAACAAAATAATTAAATTTTTAACAAAATAGTCGAATTTTTAAATAAGAACTTTAATTTTAAACAAAAAATTAAATTTTTAACTCAATTGTTCAATTTTTTAAAAATACTTTAATATTTAACCAAATAATTCAATTTTCAACAAAATATTGGAATTTTTAAACAATAAATTGAGTTTTTTTTAACAAAATGGTCCATTTTTCAATCAAAAACTTTAATTTGCAACAAACTAATTAAATTTTCAACTCAATAGTTGAATTTTTTACCAAAAACTTGAATATTCAACAAAATAAGTAAATTTTCAACAAAACAGTCGAATTTTCAACAAAGTAATTACGTTTTGAACAAATTGGTCCAGTTTTTAAACAAATACTAGAATTTCCAACAAAATAATTGAATTTCTAACAAAAAAACTTGAATTTCTAACAAAATTATTAAATTTGCAAAATATTAATTTTGCAACAAAATAATTAAATTTTCAACAAAATAGCCAAATTGTCAAACAAGAACTTCAATTTTTAACAATATCATTAAATTTTCAACAAGTTCGCTAAATTTTAACCATATGGTTGAATTTTCAACGAAATAATTAAATCTGCAAAATATTAATGAATTTCGCAATAAAATAATTAAATTGTCAACTGAATAATTAAACTTTCAACGCAATAATTGAATTTTTTCACCAAAAATTTGAATAGTTAACAAAGTAATTAAATTTTCAACAAAATAGTTCAATTTTCAACTCAATTGTTCAATTTTTTTACAAATACTTGAATATTCCACAAAATAATTAAATTTTCAACCAAATATTTGAATTTTTAAACAATAAATTGAGTTTTTCTGAACAAAATGGTTCATTTTTTATTCAAAAACTTTAATTTGCAACAAAATAATTAAATTTTTAACTCAATAGTTCAATTTTGTACAAAAAACTTGAATATTTAACAAAATAATTAAATTTTCAACAAAATCGTTAGATTTTGACCATGTAGTTGAATTTTCAAGAAAAAGCTTGAGTTTTCAATAAAATAATTACGTTCTGAACAAATTGGTCCAGTTTTTAAACAAAAACTTGAATTTTCAACAAAATAAATAATTGAATTTTTATCAAAAAACTCGAGTTTCTAACAAAATAATTAAATTTACAAACTGTTAATTAATTTTGCAACAAAATAATTAAATTTTCAAGAAAATAGTCGAAATTTAAAACAAGAGCTGCAATTAATTATTTTCAATAATTATTAGCAATAATAATAATAATAATAATTTTTAATAGTTAATAATTACTATAGTAAGGTTGAAAATTGAACCACCTTATAAAAAATTCGTTTTCTTTTTATTGAAAATTAATTATTTTCAATAATTATTGATAATAATAATAATTTTTAATAATTACTATTTTAAGGTTGAAAATTATTATTTCCTGGTTGAAAATTGAATAACTTTGTTGAAAAATTCGGTTTTTTTTCTTGAAAATGAATGATTTTCAATAATTAATAATAATAATAATCTTTTTAATAATTAATATCAACTATTTTAAGCTTAAAAATGATTATTTCCTGCTTGAAAATTAAACAAACTTATAAAAAAATTCGTTTTCTTTTTATTGAAAATTATTTATTTTCAATAATTAATAATAATAATAATAATAATAAAAAATTTTAATAATCACTATTTTGAGGATGAAAATTAGTATTTCCTGGTTTAAAATTGTTTTTGTAAAATTGTATTCAATTGTTGCAAAATTCGTTTTCTTTTTATTGAAAATTAATGATTTTCAATAAATAATAATAATAATAATAATTTAGTATAATAAATTAGTATTTCCTGGTTTAAAATTGAACAAACTTATACAAAATTTGTTTTCTTTCTATTGAAAATTAATTATTTTCAACAATTATTAATTAATAATAATAATCATTTTAATTTTTAATAATTAATATCAACTATTTTAAGCTTAAAAATGAGTATTTCCTGGTTGAAAATTAAACAAACTTATCAAAAAAATTCGTTTTCTTTTTATTGAAAATTAATTATTTTCAATAATTAATAATAATTACTATTTTGAGGTTGAAAATTAGTATTTCCTGGTTTAAAATTGTTTTTGTAAAATTGTATTTAGTTAATGTAAAATTCGTTTTCTTTTTATTGAAAATTAATCATTTTCAATAATTAATAATAATAATAGTAATAATAATTTTTAATAATTACTATTTTAAGGTTGAAAATTAGTATTTCCTGGTTTAAAATTGAACAAACTTATACAAAATTCGTTTTCTTTTTACTGAAAATTAATTATTTTCAACAATTAACAATTAACAATTAATAATAATAATCATTTTAATTTTTAATTATTAATAATAACTATTTTAAGCTTAAAAATGAGTATTTCCTGGTTGAAAATTCAACAACTTTGTAAAAAATTCGTTTTCTTTTTATTGAAAATGAAGTTTTTTTTAAATTGAAAATGTCTTTTAAGTTGAAAATTCATGTGATTTATTTATAAAATCGTCTTTTCATATAAAATTAATGTTGTTGGTTTAAAATTTAACTAATTAGTATTAAATATATGTATTTGGTTAACAAATCGTCTGTTAGAAAAAATCTATTTTTTTTCTTTTCTAAGCGCCCGAAATTTATTTAAATGTTATATTAATAATTAAATTTTAATTAAATTAAGTTATTTAAATCTTGTCTTAATTTCTCTAGGAGTTCATGCTTTGTCGAACGGAATATCCGGACGATTGTCGTCAGTGTTTAGATCTGGGGAAGCAAGTGACTTCCTGTACACTGGATTTTTTTAGAAAATTGAAAAAAACCTGCTACGATGAATTTACGCAATATTCAAACTGCATCGACAAATCTAGCGGAGATTCAGCCTTTGTTCCGTAAGTATTTCGGCTAATGCGACTTTTTTTTGCTTTTTATTAAACAATCTTTTTCAACTTTTTCGCTAATTATCTAGAAATTTTTCTCAATGTAATGTTTTTGCCAAATTGTTGAATTTTCAAGTTGAATATACTAATTTCCATCAAAAAATATAAAAATTGATATTTAAACAAGAAAAACCACAAAGAAATTTTGTAAAATCTTATTTTTTTAACCAGAAAGTTTCCTTTTTATAAAAAAAAATTTATATTTTCTGTTAAAAAGAATTGTTAAAAAAATAAATCTAAAAATTATAAAATCTAAATCTCAATAATAAATAAATAATAAGTATATTTATTATATTTATTTATTATTATATTTATAAATAATAAAAAAATAATAAATATATTTTCTAACAAATAGTTTAATTTTAAATATAGCGGATTAATTTTCTATCGAAAAAATTTTTTTTTTTAAGAAACTACATGAATTTTTAACCAAAAAGTTAAATTTTGAACTAAAAAAAGTTACATTTTCAACTAAAGTGGAAAAGTTACAATGATTCAAATATTTCACAAAAATTTCAGAAAATTTCAAATGCTTTCATAAATATTTTTCAATAAGATTTCAGAAAGATTTCACAAATTTCAAATGCTTTCATGAATGTTTCCAAATATTTCATAAATATTTCATAAAATTTCAAATATTTTACAAAGATTTCAGAAAATTTCAAATGCTTGCATAAATATTTCAATAAATTTTCAAAAATATCACAAAGCTTTTTTATATTTCACAATAAATTCAAATATTTCACAAAGATTGCAGAAAACTTCAAATGATTTTATTAATATTTAAAAACAATTTTAAAAAATATCACAAATATTTCACAATAAATTCAAATATTTTACAAAGATTTCAGAAAATTTAAAATGCTTTCAAAAATATTTCCAAAGATTTCACAAAGATTTCAGAAAATTTTAAATGCTTTCATTAATGTTTCAAAATAGTTCCAAAAATATCACAAAGATTTCAAATATTTCACAAAAAAAAATTTAATATTGTACAAATTTCAAATGCTTTCTCAAATATTTCATAATATTTTCAAAAATATCGCAAAAATTTCAAATATTTCAGATAATTTCAAATGCTTTGATAAATATTTCCAAATATTTCACAAAGATTTCAGAAATTTTCAAATATTTTACAAAGTTTTCAGAAAATTAAAAATGCTTTCATTAGTATTTCAAAAACTTTCTCTAAAAATATCACAAACATTTCACAATGATTTCAGAAAATTTCAAATATTTTACAAAGATTTCAAAAAATTTCATATGCTTTCATTAATATTCCAAAATATTTCCAAAAATATCACACAGATTTCAAAGATTTCGGAAAATTCAAATTATTTGATAAAGATTTTAGAACATTTCAAATGGTCTCATAAATATTTCCAAAAATATCACAAAAATTTCAAATATTTTCACAATAAATTCAAATATTTCACAAATATTTCAAAAAATTTCAAATGCTTTCATAAATATTTTCCAATATTTACAAAAATATCACAAATATTTCACAAAAAAATTTAAGGTTTCAGAAAGAATTTACAAATTTCAAATGCTTTCATAAATATTTATAAAAATTTCCAAAAATATTACAAAAATTTCAGAAAATTTCAAATGCTTTCATTATTATTTCAAAAAATTTTCAAAAATATTTCTAAAAATATTACAAAAATTTGAAATGTTTCACAAAAAAATCTAAGATTTTACAAATTTCACATGCTTCCTCAAATATTCCAAAAATTTCACAATCAATTCAAATATTTCACAAAGATTTAAAAAAATCTCAAATGTTTTCATAAATATTTCCAAATATTTGACAAATATTTCAGAAAATTTCAAATGGTTCAATTAATATTCCAAAATATTTCCAAAAATATCACACAGATTCCAAAGATTTCGGAAAATTTAAATTATTTTATAAAGATTTTAGAACATTTCAAATGCTTTCATAAATATTTCCAAAAATGTCACAAAGATTTCAGAAAATTTCCAATGTTTTCATTAGTATTTTAAAAAATCTTCAAAAATATTTCTAAAAATATCACAAAGATTTGAAATATTTCAAAAAAAAGTCTAATATATTACAAATTTCAAACGTTTTCGTAAATATTTCCAAAAATTTCACAAAGATTTCACAATAAATTCAAATACTTCACAAAGATTTCAGAAAATTTCAAATGTTTTCATAAATATTTTCAAATATTTGACAAATATTTCAGAAAATTTCAAATATTTAATAAAAATTTCAGAAAATTTAAAATGCTTTTATTAGTATTTCAAAATATTTGCAAAAATCTCACACAGATTTACAAAGGTTTCGGAGAATTTAAGTTATTTTATAAAGATTTTAGATCATTTCAAATGTTTTGATAAATATTTCCAAAAATGTCACAAAGATTTCAAATATTTTATCAGTGAATTCAAATGTTTCACAAAGATTTCAGAAAATTTCAAATGCTTTCATGAGTTTTTCAAAAAATATTTCTAAAAATATCACAAAGATTTGAAATATTTCGAAAAAAAATTTATGATTTCACAAATTTCAAATGCTTTTATAAATATTTCTGAAAATTTCACAAAGATTTCACAAACATTTCAGAAAATTTGAAATGTTTTCATAAATATTTTACAAAGATTTCAGAAAATTTAAAATGCTTTAATTAATATTCCAAAAATATCACAAATATTTCAAATATTTCACAATAAATGCATATATTTCACAAAGATTTCAGAAAATTTTAAATGCTTTCATGAGTATTTCAAAAAATTTTCAAAAATATTTTTAAAAATATCACAAAGATTTGAAATATTTCAAAAAAAAGTCTAATATATTACAAATTTCAAACGTTTTCGTAAATATTTCCAAAAATTTCACAAAGATTTCACAATAAATTCAAATACTTCACAAAGATTTCAGAAAATTTCCAATGTTTTCATAAATATTTCCAAATATTTGACAAATATTTCAGAAAATTTCAAATATTTAATAAAAATTTCAGAAAATTTAAAATGCTTTTATTAGTATTTCAAAAAAAATTTTTAAATGTCTCCAAAAATATCACAAAGATTTCCAAATATTTTACAAATATTTCAGAAAATTTCAAATGCTTTCATTAATATTTCAAAATATTTCCAAAAATATCACACAGATTTACAAAGATTTCGGAAAATTTAAGTTATTTTATAAAGATTTTAGATCATTTCAAATGTTTTCATAGATGTTTACAAAAATGTGTCACAAAGATTTCAAATATTTTCACAGTAAATTCAAATGTTTCACAAAGATTTCAGAAAATTTCAAATGCTTTCATAAGTATTTCAAAAAATATTACTAAAAATTTCACAAAGATTTCAGAAAATTTCAAATGTTTTCATAAATATTTTCAAATATTTGAAAAAAATTTCAGAAAATGAAAAATATTTTACAAAGATTTCAGAAAATTTAAAATGCTTTAATTAATATTCCAAAATATTTCCAAAAGTATCACAAAGATTTCAAATAATTTTACAATAAATTCAAATATTTCAGAAAATTTCAAATGCTTTCATAAATATTTATAAAAATTTCCAAAAATATCACAAAGATTTCAGAAAATTGTGAACTATTTTCATAAATATTTCCAAATATTTGAATCTTTGATTAAAACGGCCAACTCGATTTCGCAGGAGACAAATCTTTGAACAAATTCGTTGATGATGCCTATATTGCAGGTGTCGCAAGACCCAGAAAGTCTACGATGCCTGTGTCCTGTCCAATTTGAAAATCGAGCGTCCGCGAATCACATATTACGCGGAAGCGAAAATAGTCGACTCGAAGAGACCTCCTCCGCCGAAAGAGCCGAAACTCAGATTCCCGGATGCCACTCCTGGTCTGCCGGAAGATGCGCCACAACCAGAGTCTTCATATCCGCATCGGTCATTCATATAAATTCTCTTATTCCCATTTCCTCTTCCAAATAGTCACGGTCACGAAGAAAAGGGAAGATTTGTTTGTGGCATCTATCGTGTTAAAAAGTTGGCGAAAACCCGCCAGGATTTGAAAAAAAAACCCCTACAGCAATGCAAATAAATTAGTAAATATGATTTTTTTTTTCTGGTGACATTTCAAATTCCTTTCTCAATTTTTATTTCTTAAGTGGAACTTTAACAATTTTTCAGCAAGTGGATTTATTTTAGAATTATATTTGTTGAACTAGGAAGATTTTACAGATTACACTTTTTTATGTTTTACAAAAACCCGGAGAAGATTTTACAGATTTGAAAATATTTCCGATAATTTACAAATATTTCGGAATGATTTTATAAGATACAGATTTTAGAAGATTTAAAAGTTTCACAAACATTTTAAAAGACCTTGCAAAGAATTAAAATATTTCACAAAAATTTTTTGCAGATGTTTCCGAAGATTTCATATAATCTGATTAATATGTCGCAGATTTCAAGTGCTTTCATAAATATTCCAAAATATTTTAGAAGATTTCTAGGATTTCACCAAATTTCCGGTAATTTTAAAATGTGTCATAATAAATTCAAATATTTCAGAATTATTTTACAAAAATTTCAAAAGATTTTCAAAAATCTGATAAAGATTACAAATATTTTACAAAAAATTCGAAGGTTTCATAAAAATTTCACCAAGTGTCCAAAGAATTTATAAAAATTTCACAAAAATTATGCAAAAATTAAAAAAAAAAAAAACTTACAAAGCTTTAAATGATATCACAAAAATTCTAAGATTTCACAAAGATTTGACAAATTTTATATTCTTTCATAAATATTTCTAAATATTTCTCAAAAATTCCTAAACAATTCAAATATTTAACAACAACAAAAAAACTAATATTTCACAGAAAAATTTCAAAAATTTGAGCAAATTTCAGATAATTTCAAAATATGACAGAAAGATTAATTAAAAATTTTAAAAATACTACAAATTTTCGAAGATTAAAAAATTTTTTAAATATCTTGCAAAGAATTAAAATACTTTAAAAAAATATTTGCAGAGATTTCAAAAGAGTTCAAATAATCTCATAAAAATATCGCAGATTTCAAATGCTTTTATAAATATTTAAAAATATTTCCAAAGAAAACGAAAAGATTTAAAACATTTCACAAAAACTTCACAAGATTTAAAATAATCTCACAAAGATTCCAAAGATTTCAAAAATTTAAAAGAAGATTAAAAAAAATCTAATAAAGATTACAAATATTTCACAAAAACTTCAAATGCTTAACAAATATTTTTAATATTTCACAAAAAACTACGATTTTACACATTTCAAATGCTTTCATAAATATTTCAAAAAGTATCGAAAAGATTTTTTTTTTAATTTCATAAAGGAATACAAATATTTCACAAAAATTTGAAAAGATCTACAAATATCTCACAATTAATGTAAATATTTCACAAAAAAAAACTAATATTTCACACAAATATTTTACAAAACATTGCAAGGTTTTACAAAAATTTCACCACATGTCCAAAGAATTTATAAAAATTTCAAAAAAATTATACAAAAGTTTCAGAAGATTAAAAAAAAAATCTTACAAAGCTTTAAAAGATCTCAGAAAAAATTCAAAGATTTTACAAATTTCAAATGCTTTCATAAATATTTTAACATATTTCCAAAAATATCAAATATTTCACAAAAAGGTCATAAAAAATTCAAATATTTTGAAAGCGTTTTACAAAAATTGTAGAAGATTTAAAAAATCTCAAAAAGATTCTCGAGATATTTCACAAATTTAAAAATTTTCATAAATATTTCCAAATATTTTCCAAAATATCACGAAGCTTTTACAAAAATTTCGGAAGATTATAAAAAAATTATATATTTCCCAAAAAATTCTAAGATTTTACAACGATTTCAAAAATGTTAAATGCTTTCATGAATATTTTGAAATATTTAAGAAGATTTCAAAGATTGGAACAAATTCCACATAATTTCAAAATGTGACAGAAATATTTCATAAAAATTTTTAAAATATTAAAAATTTTTGAAGATTTGAAAGATTTCTCAAAAATTACAAAATATCTTGCAAAGAAAAATATCAAATATTTAAAAAAAATGTCATAAAAATTCAAATATTTCGTAAGCGTTTTACAAAAATTTTAGAAGATTTAAAAAAAATCTTACAAAGATTCCAAATATTTCAAAAATATAAATCCTTTCATAAATATTTCTCTATATTTTCCAAAATATCACAAAGCTTTTACAAAAATTTCAGAAGAGTAAAAAAAAATCTCATAAAGATTACAAATCTTTCACAAAAAAACTACGATTTCACCAATTTCAAATTCTTTCATAAATATTTCAAAAAGTATCAAAAAGATTGAAAAAATTTCATAAAAAATTTAAATATTGTAGAAAAATTTGAGAAGATTCCGAAAAATCTCACAGTGATTTTATATATTTAATATAAAAAATTAATATTTGACACAAAATTTAAAAAATATTATATAACAAATTTGAAGGTTTCACAAAGACTTTAGAAGATTGAAAAAATTCCACAAATATTTCACACATTTCAAATGCTTTCATAAGCAATTCGCAATTTTTCCAAAAATAATTCACAAAGATTATACAAAAATTTCAGAAGATTTTAAAAAAAATCTTACAAAGCTTTAAAAGATCTCAGAAAAAATTCAAAGATATTACAAATTTCAAATGCTTTCATAAATATTTCAAAATATTATAGAAGCCTTCAAAGATTTGAAAAAATTTCAGATAATTTCAAAATATGACAGAAAAATGTCATAAACTTTTTTAAATATTACAGATTTTCGAAAATTAAAAAAAAAATTTCTCAAAAATGTCAAAATATCTTGCAAAGAATTAAAATATTCTGAAATTTCACCAAGATATTTCACAAAAATCGAAGGTTTCACACAAATTTGAAAATTTTCGTATTTTGTTTTTAAAAAACTACTTTTGTTGGTAGAAAAGGTTTTTTTTTAACTTTAAACATTCTTCTTTTTCGTTGAAAATTTAAGTATTCCAGTCAAATATTCATCATTTTATGTTTTAGCTTCGAAATAAGTAGAATTGGTTAAAAAATAAAATTTTTTGGTTGAAATTGAATTTTTTTTATTGAAAATTTATCATTTAAATTAAGAATAAATTACTTTGATTGGAAAATAAGATTTTTAATTGAAAACTTGTTTTTTCTTTCGACGAAAAGGATTTTTTTTATCGAAAATTTAACTATTTTTCTGAAAATCCGATTTTTTTTCGTTAAGAATTTAATTTTTAACAGGAATTTCAACTAATTATTCTATTTTCACAAAGATTTCAAATATTTCACAAATAAATTTATATTTCACAAATTTCAAATGCTTTCATAAATATTTCAAAAGATTTCAAAAAAATGTCATAATAAATTCAAATATTTAACAAGCATTTTACAAAAAATTTTGTAAAATTTAAAAAAATCTCACAAAGCTTCTAAATATTTTGCAAAAAATCACAAAGCTTTTACGAAAATTGTGGAAGATTAAAAAAACCTTAAATATTTCACAATAAATTCGAAGGTTTTACAAATATTTCACAAAAATTTCAAATATTTCACAAAAAATTCTAAGATTTCACAAAAATTCGACAAATTTCAAATACTTTCATAAATATTTCTAAAAATTTCATAGAGAATTCAAATATTTCAGAATTATTTTACAAAAATTTCAGAAGATTAAAAAAAAAATCTCATAAAGATTACAAATATTTTACAAAAAATTCTAAGGTTCAACCAAATTTTCAAAAATTTCAAATTCTTTCATAATTATACAAAAAAAATATGTAAAAATTTTCCTTACAAAATTTAAATATCTCGCAGAATTAAAAGATTTAAAAAGAAATATTTAACAAAAAAGTCGAATATTTCACAAATTTAAAATGCTTTCATAAATATTTCTAAATATGGGGAAATGGTATATGATGCAGATGGAATACTAGAGGCTTTCAGAGACTATTTTAGGAGACAATTCGGAGATGAAGCTATAGGACACCACAACTGCGATGTTGAACACGATGCGATGGAAAACTCAATTGAGAAAGTCTGTGTCACTGAGGTTAGGGATATAATTAAGAACTTGAAAAACGGTAAGGCTGCAGGAGTAGACGGTATTAACGCTGAAATGTTTAAACACGGTGGCGCGTACATACCACATAGACTGTGCGAATTGATAAATTTATGTTTCGAGATGGGAGACGTCAAAGACGATTGGAAAGAAGCGATTATCGTACCAATATACAAGAGAAAGGGAGATAAAAGCGAGTGCAATAATTACAGAGGGATTAGCTTATTAAGCACTGTAAGTAAAATATATTCAAAAATACTTATTCGTAGGGTAATGAAAATAACAGAAACAAAGATTTGGGAAGTCCAAAGTGGGTTTATGCCAGGAAGGTCATGTACGGATCAAATATTTAGCTTACGGCAAATAACAGAAAAAAGTTTGAGAGTAGGAAAAAAAGTTTTCTGTGCATTTGTTGACCTAGAAAAAGCTTTTGACAAAGTAGATAGAAGTAAACTTTGGGAAGTAATAAAAGAGTATTCGCCGTGAGCCGCCGGTTGGAGGGGATAGATGAAACGATGTTAGCGCGCGGGGTGGCGAGTAATGAGTTTAGCGGGCGTGCGTTTTGATTGCATTTTA
>NC_046657.1:33420254-33453116 GCF_010883055.1 Belonocnema kinseyi
TCTATCCCATCCACACACTACTCCTTTCCCCTGCCGAGTGAGTCACGCCTACCCCGAAAGGGAAATGGCTTAATGGTGTAATAAAAAAAAAAAATAATAATAATAAATATTTCTAAATATTTCTAAAACTATCACAAAGATTTCAAATGTTTCACAAAAAATTTGAAGATTTTACAAAGATTTTACAAATTTTAAATACTTTATTAAATATTTAAAATATTTTCAAAAATATCATCAAAATGTCATAAGAAATTCCAATATTTCGCAAGCATTTTACAAAAATTTTAGAAGAGTTAAAAAAATCTCACAAAGACAAAATATTTCACAAATTTAAATGCTTTAATAAATATTTTTCAATAGATCACAAAGCTTTTACAAAAATTTCAAGAGATTAAAAAAATGATATATTTCACAGAAAAATCTAAGATTTTACAAATTTCGAATGCTTTCCTAAATATTTCCAAATTTTTTTTTAAAATATCACGAAGATTTCAAATATTTCACAAAGAAAAAAAAAAATTTCGGAAAATTTTAAATGCTTTCATAAATATTTCAAAAAAATCTCACAAATATTTCAGAAAAAATCTAAGATTTCACAAATTATAAATTATTAATAAATAATTACAAACATTTTAGAATGAATTTAAATATTTCATAAATATTTTTATCTATTTTAGAAGAAATTTAAAAAAAATCTCATAATGATATGAAAGATTTGACAAACATTTAAGAAACAATTGAAATATTTCACAAAGTTTGTATAACAATTTTAGAAGATTTCGAAAAATCTTAAAAACAAGATTTCAAACATTTTACAAAAATTTCAGAGAATTTTTAAATATTTTACAACGTTTTCAGAAAATTTCAAATGTTCTCATTAGTATTGCAAAATATTTCCAAAAATATCACAAAGATTTAAAATATTTCACAATAAATGCATATATTTCACAAATATTTCAGAAAATTGCAAATGTTTTCATAAATATTTCAAAATATTCCAAAAATTTCACAAAGATTTGAAATATTTGACAAAAAAATCTAATATTTCACAAATATTTTACAAATTTCAAATGCTTTCTCAAATATTTCAAAATATTTCCAAAAATATCACAAAAATTTCAAATATTTCAGAAAATTTCAAATGCTTTGATAAATATTTTCAAATATTTCACAAAGATTTCAGAAATTTTCAAATATTTTACAAAGTTTTCAGAAAATTGCAAATGTTCTCATTAATATTTCAAAATATTCCAAAAATATCGCAAAGATTTCAAATATTTCACAAAAAAATCTAATATTTCATAAATATTTTACAAATTTCAAATACTTTCTCAAATGTTTCAAAATATCACAAAAATTTCAAACATCTCAGACAATTTCAAATGCTTTCATAAATATTTTCCAAATATTTCACAAAGATTTCAGAAATTTTCAAATATTTAACAAAGTTTTCAGAAAATTTCAAATGTTTTCATTAGTATTGCAAAATATTTCCAAAAATATCACAAATATTTCAAATATTTCACAATAAATGCATATATTTCACAAAGATTTCAGAAAATTTCAAATGCTTTCATAAATATTTCAAAATATTCCAAAAATATCACAAAGATTTCAAATATTTCACAAAAAAATTTAATATTTTACAAATTTCAAATGCTTTCTGAAATATTTCATAATATTTTCAAAAATATCACAAATATTTCAGATAATTTCAAATGCTTTGATAAGTATTTCCAAATATTTCACAAAAGATTTCAGAAATTTTCAAATATTTTACAAAGTTTTCAGAAAGTTTCAAATGTTTTCATTAACATTGCAAAATATTTCCAAAAATATCATAAAGATTTCAAACATTTCACAATAAATGCGTATATTTCACATAGATTTCAGAAATTTTCAATTGCTTTCATAAATGTTTCAAAATATTTCCAAAAATGTCATAAAAAATTTAAATATTTCGCAAGCATTTCACAAAAATTGTAGAAGATTTACAAAAATCTCACAAATATTTCAAATATTTAAAAAATTTAAATGCTTTCATAAATATTTTCAAATATTTTCCAAAATATCACAAATCTTTTACAAAAGTTTCAGAAGATAGAAAAAATATTCTCATAAACATTACAAATATTTGAGAAAAATTGTGAGTGTGAATAATGATTACAAAATGGTTCAAGATATATTCAAAATAATTCAAATTAATCGGAAAAAATTAAAGGAAAAATTTAAATAAAATGAAACTGTTTAAACAATATATTTTTTTATTAATATTTTAAAAATCGGTTTTTATGAATTAAGCATAATATTAAATAATTTTGAGCACTAAATTCTGCAGATAGTTTCATGTCATTGTTTATACAATTAATTATTGTTTTTTTTCTAAATTTCCTTCAAACTGAAAATAGGTGGATGACGAATAGAAATTGTTTAAATAATGACATTGATTTTTTAACAGAATTTACTACTCCTAGAAATCATTCAATATTATCTTTTATTCATAAAATGCGATTTAAAAATATTTTTGAAAAAGTAATTGTTCAAAAAGTTATATTTTTTCAAACTATAACAAATATTTAATGTATCATTTATATACAGCATATAGTCAGAAAAATAATTGTATGCCAATAAAAATAATTTAAACAAACAGAAATTTGTTAAAAATGAGAAACAATGTACAAAAATGATGTAATTATTCAACATAAAGTAGCATAAAATACCAATTTAAGAAAAAAAGGGACATGTCTGACTCCAGACCACCAAACAATGACCAACTGTTATATTTAATTCAGAAAATACGATTATTTAAAAAAAAAATTGGGAAATAAATAGTTGTTTAAATAAATTATATTAATTACAAAAATTTTTTATTCTTTTAAAAGTGATAGGAGGTATTCAAATTGTCCATTAGTAATTACAGTGAAACCCTTCAATAGCCCTCCCTTCTATAGCCCTTCCGAGAATTGTCGCCGCGCCGCAGGTAGGTGTAACAGGAGCTGCGCGGGATCTGCGACTGTCACTCAGGCGTGAAAAAACAAAAGCGTAGCGGGCTATAATGTGTTAGTTCCCACCCACCGTCAGCCCCAAAATTGGCGCTATAGAAGAGTTTCACTGTATTCTTATGAAAAAAGACGACAGAAATTGCTGAAAATTAACAATCATACGTAAAAATGCATTTTTTAAATTCTTGGGTCAATCCCTAAAAAAATTGGCACGTTATTATATTGTATGAAGCAAAGAGCGCCTTATTCAGAGGAAGAGCATACAAAAGTCTCGAGGTTCGGAGGACGTTGGTGGGGGTAGCGCGCTTCCGAGAAAAATGTCCCCTACAGCCCCGAGAGGCGCCCTATTGAGAGGCTCGATCTAATTTTAAATATTGATCCCTAAATAGGAAATAATTTTATAGCGGTTTATTGAATTGAATGCAAACTTTTTTTTTAGTTATATAAATATGTTTTTATTTCGCACTATATGGAAAATAGTTTCATAAAATGTAATGCTGAATACTAGATGAAACATAAAATCGCACACTGTTTTAACGCTATAAAATAATAATGGGAAATTCATAAACTTCAAAGTTTGAATTCATGTTAGAGACAATTTGCATTCAAAAAATTCGTTTCTTAATCTCACAGAGTTGCTACAAATCCCAGAAATTCAGGAAATTTAAAAAAAACCATGGAATTTTGTAAAAAGGTGCGCTATTATTTAAAAAAAAATTGAAATGTAACATTTTGAAGGTCTTAAAAAACACCATATATGTAATACCCCTATATTACTAGCCGCGTGAGAGGCTTCTGTATATTTACTTAAGCACTCCTTTCCGGCGCACGCGCAATGCTGAGAACGTTCTCTGCTCTCTGTGAGACAAAAATATATGTCTGCACACGTGTATTTGCCACGTGCCACTTATTTCGAGGTAGAGGCAGATAGCAATATAGGAGTATCACATATTTGGAAAACACATGTGATGTGAAATAGATTGTAGCATCAAGAAATTGAATCATTGCGCCATCTATTGGCTGCTTACCCAACCTAGATAACGTAAAATGTTAAAGTGTCGGTTAATAAACTAACTTACACCGCCATCTGTTAGAAACTTATCGAAGTTACAAATAAAAGCATTCAATTTAAAATAAAAAAATATATTGAAGTAATTAAACGATATAAAAAGTATCCTATCCTTTAAGTTGGACCAAATTACACACAGTATACAAAATTTCATCAAGATTGGTTAAGTAGTTTCGAAGTTTAGTGGTGACAAACATCAGTGTTCCTTTCAGTTGAAAACCTCTTTAACCCAAGCCAATTTTTCCATTAACTCTAAAAGTAAATGTGCATGTGACTTAGCTACACTTTCAATCATCACTTTATATTTGTTTATGTTCTCATCAAAGCATACTTTTTGTAAAACATAGAAAAGGCATTTTTCCTTTAACTTGTTAGCATTGTGATCTTCCGCAAATGTCATTAAATACATTAAATCAACAGCATCCAACTTTTCTAATTTTTTCTCCAAAATGCATTCGCACAACAGTTTTAAATCATCAATTTCGTACTTGTTTGCAGCAACTAAAATTTTCTGTGCAATGTTCTTGGACTCGTCAAATTTATTAGTGTACATAAATCGTAGCACTTCGTAAAAAACGTCAGGTTCGACATCATCTATGTGTATCACGCCTGAAAGGGACTCCTTCATCGTATGGCTAAACATTCTGCAGAAAACGGGACTTCTTGCAGCCAAAACCAAAATATGTGCAAAATATTTTTTTCCGTCAACATAGATGTCTACGTCCTTCATTGCCTCGTTATTGAAAAAATTTTCATAATACATACATTGGCATAATCGTGGAACATCATTTTTTGTTAAAGATAAGATTTCGTTTATTGGCATGAAGCCTATAATTTTGTAAGTACAGATATCTATCAAAATATCTGCCAGGTAACGTGGTTCAGTTTTTACCAAGCCTGTACAAAGATCCAAATTCATAATGTCTTCAAAGTGATTTCTAATAAACTTTGTACAATCGCAAATTAATTTCGTTATTTTTGGATTTCTAGAGTCTTTCTTGCACGTCAAGAGAATGGAAATAACATTTTCCAGTTTTATATCCCTAATCAGAACATCTACACATTCTGAAATGAGATCGCAAATCTCGTATTTTGTAGCAGCTTGAAAAAGTGCAAAAGCTTGTTCCTCCAAATTGTGTACCTTGCCCGTGTAAATATATTCCAACAAAAAATCAAAGATTTCTAGTTCTGTATCTTCCACTAGAAAATAGGAAACTGATTCCTGGCTTCCGAATTTTTCCTGGAAAAATCTGCTGCTCATCGCTAAAATTATTTTGTGCCCCGGATACATTTTGTCGCCAACACGTAACACTACATCGCTAGATATTATATTTTTTAATAGTGGTGTGTAGCAGGAAAAGTCTTTTTTCAACTCTTCGATTTTGACTTTAATTAAAAGAATCGAGAGATTCAATTTTTCGAATTCGTAAATGCTAATGAAGTCAGAAAACCCGTAGTGCTGTCTCTCGATAACATCCAAAAGGATTTTGTATTTGCTGAACTTTTTTCCGTCGACAGGGTGCATGATCGAAAAAGTAACTTTGAGAATTGGTATATGCAAAAATGTCTCTTTAACTTTTCGAAGAAAGAGAGATATGTATTGATTCTGTTTTCCAGTTTTTTCATTCTCGGGATTTTCTGTCAATTCTGGTTCCGATGTTATTAGCAAACGCCAATTGACATTAAAATACTCATCTGATGTGTCTGAAAACGGACAATCTGCACTAAAGACCTTTGTTGAAAATTCCGGTGATTGAAATGACAATTTTTCTTCAAAAATATCCTGCACAGAATTTGTTGACCAGGTGTAGCTTTTCTCGTTCTCTTCTTGAGACATGTCCGTGAATTTGTAGGGCTGAAAATAAATATTTTGTATCAATAGAAGACTTAACAAAAAAAGCAGCGGCTGTTCAGACGATGGCAAATTTTCAATGTACTTCTACGGGGGCTTTGGTGGTTCGGAACCCACCATAAACTGTAGGTTCCCTCAAAAGAAGCTAAGTAGCTCCCAAAGAATAGGCTCCATGCCGAGAGGACTATTTTTTGGGATTACCCCGAGAATGGGGAGAAACCAAATAGAAAATTTTAAATTTTGAATATTTGTTATTTCTAGAATGTTGTTTCATCATGCAGATAATATAAAATCCGGAAACCTAATTAAAGATAAGTAATTTATATCAATTTATTATAATTTTTTCATGAAAAACAAATTTTAAACCTAAAAACTACAAACAACGCGGAGATTTTCGTCAGGGTATTAACAAATGGGATCACATAAACTGCCATCTAATACAACGCTGCTGAAAGCTGATGACCTTCTCAGCATAAAAACATAAACCCAAGACGACTCATATGACGAATTTCTACTTAAATTGAACATGATTTCGACTCGCAAAATAGACGTATATCATAAAAGTGGTGGTTGGACGTATAATCTAAAAAATGAATAATAGAAACTATAAAATAACCTCGGAAAGGACTGGAATTTTTATTGAAAAAAGGCATGCACACGGTAGAGCTAAAGATCATGTTTCAGACGACAAATGGAGACTGGGTGTTTGGAATGCTAGGGGGGTAAATGATCTGATGGTAAAAGAATTGCGAAAAACTATGGAGTGAGGAAACTAGATATTTTATGTGTGCCTCAAACAAAGAAAAAGAGATGCGAAAGTAGAGACATAAAAAACAGGGTGTTGAAAGGCGAATTTAAGAGAAGATAGTGAATCACATGGTAGGCAAGGAGTAGGTCTGGTTTTGAATGAAAGAGCAAAGCAGCATCTCGAAGATCATGATTTTGTATCTGTCAGACTGCTGTGGGCTAGAATGAAAATAGTAATCAGAAGATTATTTATTATAGCATGCTACGCGCTAGACGATAGTGATCCCAGAGAAGTAAAAGACGCCTTCTGGGACACTTTAAATGACACAATAAATATTTTCGATCATGGTGCAAGAATAATTCTGCTAGGAGATGTGAAAGGATGAGTGGGTATCCAAAATCAGAATACAGAAAGAGGGGTTCTCCAAAATTAACTTAGGTCAGAGATGAAGAAAAAAAACCAAGAAAACAAAACTAATGCAAATCAAAATTGAGAACCTAGAGAAACCGTATGTCCGAATAGATTCCCAAAATAATATAATCAAATGCATATATAGAGCAACATGGGAGGACCGAGAGATGTGCGATAGAAGTGTTTGGTACCGCGGTTGTAGGAAGAATATCTGGTGTTGTTGCGTGGTGGAATGATGAAATTCAGGCGGCCCAAAAAGCAAAGAAAGAAGCGTACATGAGAACTTTGAACATCGCAGTTCTTAGCAATGCGGAAAGAAATAGACGTAGAAATGATTACAGGCACAAAAAGAGGATACTCAAACGATTAGTTAAGAAACGTAAAGATACAATTAGAACAGAAGAAGAGATGAAAATACAAAACTACTTTGGAGCAAAGATTTGGGAAGTCCAAAGTGAGTTTATGCCAGGTTGGTCATGTAAACAGATAAATATTTAGCTTAAGGCAAATCACAGAAAAAAGTTTGAAAGTAGGAAAAAAATTTTCTGTGCATTTGTTGACCTAGAAAAATATTTTAACAAGGTAGATAGTAGTAAACTTTGGGAAGTCCTGAAAGATTACAGTTTTTAAATGGGAAATAAGTGACTGTTTCGATATTATTCAAGGAGTTAGACAAGGATGCATTATGTCTGCATGGTTATTTATATTATTCATTGACAAGTGTTTAAAAATGGGTCTTTTCGACGAAGAAGGTGTGGATTTCGAAACAGTAAGGGTACATGGGTTAGCGTTCGAAGATGATAAGGTTGTTATGGCAGAGTCAATCGAAGACTTACAAAGAATGGTGAATAAACTGAATGCAAGCATGAAGAGCATGGGCTCTCATGCCTGAGCGCGCCTAGGGCGCGCGACTTTTGGTTCTCGCGCTTCGCGCTCGATGACGACTCGATGACGACCACTATATTTTTGTGATTGTCAATTCTCTTTTGTTAAAACAGCTGAGCTCGAGAATTTGAGCGCACCTTCGGAACGCGACTGATAGCAATTGCATTCCGCGCTCGGTCTTTGCATTTTTCCCGCATTCGTACACAGACCTTTTAAAAACAAAGGTCAGCAGACCGACAACTGTAATTATGTGATTTTGAACTCTCTTTTGTTAAAGCTCTTTCGGCTTTAACAAACACATTCTTATCACGTAGCTCGTGCTTCGCACTCGATTTTGTTCAACATGCCAACTTTTCTACATTATACACAACACTTTTATATCAAATATAATATATTTTTTAGGTAACTGCCTGGGATTGCTTATTAAAAAATTGCAAAATAAAGAGCGAATTGTATTTATCATGATTATTTTTATATTTGTTTCTTATTTTGCTTTAAATTTTATTCTAAGCTGCGCTGAAAAATCTATCATTTCAATAAATGTATATAATTACAATTCATAATAGGCATAAAAATTGAATCATACTAACTCTTATTTTCCTATGTCCTCTTTCGTCTTTTCTGTCCTTTTTCCAAAAATTTAATGTTTTTTAAATTTTCAATCGAAATTCAAAGTCCTTTCAAAAAATGATTAATAATAAATTTTTATATCTTTTTAGGCGAACAACTTTTGTCTGTTAATTTTAGTTCGCACTTATGTCGGTTTTTCCAACATATTTTATATTTTTATTTTGAATGTTATTTTTTACGACTAAAGCAAAAACTACGTGTCCTATAAAAAATTATAGCTCTTTTTTGGATAAACAAGTTTTGTCTCATTTTTTTTCGTAGCTTGTGTCGTCAGTCCAAATTTTTTTAATTTTTAAATTTTTAATGTTTTTTACGACTATAAGTAAAAACTTCGCGTCCTATCGGAAAGTGATTCATTACAAATTTGTAGGTCTTTCCAGGGCGCGCAATTTTAGCTTATTCATTTTTTGCGTACCTTGCATAGTTTGACAAAAAAATGGAATTTTTTGATTTTTCATTATTTCTGGTAAGATCAAATTTGAAATGCTCAACTTTTCGACTAAATTAGTAAAGTTGTTATGATAATCTTGTAGGCCTTTCAAAAATCAACGTTTTTCTTCTCTTGAATTTTTTTCATATCATGCGTTATTTGGCTTAAAATGTTCAATTTAGTTTATTTTTTTGGATTTTGAAAATGCTGTAACTCTGATAATTTTCTTTTTATAGAAAAAAGTCATAGGGATAAATTGTTTGAGTTTCTGAATACTATGAACAACCGTGCCTAGAATTTTGAAATCTTGAAAGAATGTGGTTTCAAAAATTTGTGGTATGATCAAATTTGGAATTTTCAACTTTTCGACCAAATTAAAAAAGCTGTTATCATTGTCTTGTAGGGATTTAAAAAAGGAACGTTTTTCTTCTGTTGACTTTTTTTCATATCATACGCTGTTTGGCTTAAAATTTTAATTTTAGTTTATTTTTTTGGATTTTGAAAATGTTCTAATTCTGATAATTTTCTTTTTACAGAAAAAAGTCATTAGGATAAATTGTTTAAGTTTCTGACTACTATGAACAAACGTACATAGTAGTTTTAAATCTTGAAAAATGTGGTTTCAAAAATGTTGAAAACGAGCTCACTTTTTGAATTTTGATCCAAAATAGCTGGTTTACGAACTTGTTTTTTCTTTTTAGGTTTTGAAAAAGTGTGCCAAAGCAGAATCCAATCTGATGAATTTTACGAAAGTTATCGTGCCTACAGAATACAGACTACAGACAGACAGACAAACACCTTCGTAAAAATCGTTTTTTCTGACTCAGTGGGTCTCAAAACGTTGAGATTTGATGAAAATCGACAAAGTGAAATCCTATATAAAACCAATACCTTCTCATTAGGATGAGAATGTAATATGTTTTTTGAAGGAAAGAGTGAGAAAACGCTATGCAATATTGTATTAAATGATGAGAGAATTGAACAAGTTGAGAAGTTCGTATACCTTGGTAGCTTATTTACTGGGGACGGAAAGATAGATGAGGAGTTAGACAGACGCATAAACGAAGGTAAGAAGGTTGTTGGTAGAGTTGGGTCCCTTATCAGAAATAAAAATATATCAAATAAGCTAAAATAGCAATACATAATTCTATATTTGTACCAACTGTGCTATACGGTAGCGAGACATGGACTTATGTTGAGAGAATGCCAAATGAACGACTAACGAAACAAGTGTATCAAGGTAAAGTAAATGGCAGCGTGCCCAGAGGTAGACCACGGAAAGAATGGTTAGAATGTGTGAATGAGGCCCTAGTTAGAAGAGGCATAAGAAGTTATTTAAAAATTTTTTTTATTTTATTTTATTTTCTGTTATTAAAGATTCTTAACTTGATCGATATTGTGTAGATTTTCCGCCTTCATGGTTTGGAGGGTTGATCTACTATCGGTAAGGTACAATCTCTGATGATATAGCAGATAAAATTTAAAAAAAATTTAATAATTACTTGTATCATTAACACCTAGCTAAAAATTAGCGTTATGTTCTTGAATTAAGAGTTCTTATTCTGATCCCTCTAATAGCTTAATTGGAAAAGCACCTGACCGGAAATCAGAAGTTTTATGGTTTGGTTCCCAATGGAGTGAAGATGGAGTAGGATCTTTTTTTCAAGAAATAATTTTAATTTAGACATAAGAAGTCACAGAAACATGAGAGCCTGCATGAAAAAATGCATGGACGTAAAAGAAGCTAGAGAAGGATGCCAGGACAGGAAAGTATGGCGGCAAATAGTTAATAAAAATAGTGTCAGTAGAGTGAATGACGCCTGAAACAAAAGACATTAGACACAAATGGACTCAAGTGGGTAACCTCACATAACGACTTTGTTAGGTTCTTCGCTTGGGGTGATTGCTAGAGAGATTGATCAGCAACGTGGGTCTTCGGTAAGAATTCAGAAAAATTCAGAATCTGAATTTCCATTAATACGTGGATTTTCCTCCGTCGAGAGTTCCGCCAAGGAGTTGAAAAAAAGCAAAATATATTCTTTTTAATCAACTAAGTAAAATTTAATGGGAGCGTATTCAGAAAAATTAGCACATTCAACTAAATTAAAAAATGCAATACATGAAATACTACTCCATACTCATCATTAGATGCTTAATTAAATTTAAATAGAAAAATCAATTATTTAAATAATTTTGTATTATTGTTAATAATAATAAATTTGAATAATGCTAGAAAGTTGCAGTTTTTTCTGACATTTTCAAATTTTTTCTAATTTCCAATTAGAGTCAGGTGAATAATTAATTAAAGTTAAAAAATTAATTTTATAAATAAATTATTATTATTATTATTGCTAATGATACTCATTTGGAATAATGCTATAAAGTTTGGTTTTTTTCTGAAATTTTCAACTTCTCCACTTTGTGGACATGACATGCAATCTTCAAAATTTTTGTTTGAATTTTTTCAAGAATAATCATACAGCCTTAAAAATAAATAAAGATATAAATTTAAGAAAAAAATATTGAAAATTGCAGAAAAACCGCCATTTTTAGCGTTATTCAAATCAAGTATCATTAACAATAATAATAATAATAATAATAATAATAATAATGATACTAATAATAAATGTTTTAAATAATTAAATTTTAAACTTTAATTAAATATCCACCTAACTCTAATTGCAAATTAGAAATTGCAAATTGAACTTTCAATACAAAATGACGAATTTTCTATACAGATCAGTTGAATTATCAAATCAATAACATGAAATCTTGATTTAAAAAGTTAGTTTTATACCAAAAAAGATAAATTTCCAACAAAATAGAAGAACTCTTAACTCAAAAGTTGAATTTTCCACTAAACTAGATTTTCAAAAAAAATACCAATTTTTAACAAAATAGTACAATTTTAACGAAAACTTGAATTTTTACTTTAAAAATAACTATTTTCGAACAAAAATGGAATAGGTGAATTTTCAATTATCAAAATAATTTTTCAAAAAAAAAAAAAAAAATGGAAGCTTCAATAAACGATATCAATTTCCAACAAAAGCGATGAATTTTTCACGAAAATTTTGAATAGTCAACCAAAAATTCAAGAATTCTCAACCAAAAAATTGAATTTTCGACTAAAAAAGATAAATTTCTAATCAAGAAGATTAATTTACTACGAAAAAGACGAATTTTCAACGAAATTTAATAAGTATAAAAGAAAAAGTTGAATTCTAAACTAAAAAATATGATTTTTTAAACGCACGGAATATTTTATTAATAAAAAAGACGTATTTTTAACAACATTCAAGATTTCTCAAGAAAAAAGTTGAATTTTCAACTAAAAATATAAAATTTTAACAAGGGGCATTGTGATTGCATCATTCAAACTCTTAATTTAAAATTTTTTTCATTTGCAGTTATACAAACTGAAATACAAAATAAAACACACAAAGTCGAACCATTTTGAATGTTTAATTTTCAAAATTATCGTTTAAAATTATTGTTAATAAAACGTTCCATAATTTACGCATATAAAGTGGAAGCTTCTGACATTCATTAAATTTTTTAATCCTAGAAATCATATTCAATTGAGAAAAAATAAAAACTGAACGATTATAATTTTTTTTAACTACAATTTTTTTATATAAAATATGAATTAATGTTAGATCAGATCTTTAAAAAATTAGCAATTGTTCAATTGTTATACATTTATCAAAGCCTCTGTTTCTTTTCAAATCTTTTTAAATATTCTTTTAAAACTATTTTTAAAAATTAAAAAATAATTTTAAATTTACCCAGGTATCTTAAGCAAATTTTTGTATTATCTTTAAAGCTTTCAAAAAGCATAAAACGCTTAAATATTTTGTTAACGTTTCGCTTGAACCTTTTTGGAATAAGTTCAAATCTTCAATTATTTCTGAAACTTTCACAAAACTTCTCAATACTGATGAAAATTATTCAAAATCTTTCTAAAATTATCTAAAAATCCTTTCAAATTTTTACAAATGTTCTCTTCAAATGCATTATTTAGAATAAAAAATCATTTTTAATTTTTTTTTTCGAAAATCCGAATAATTGTTTAAATCTTTTTTAAGCTTTTTAAAATGTTTAAAACTTATAAATTTGTCTTTTAAAACCTTCAAAAATCTACAAAATAAAATTCCCATCCTTTCAGGTTTTAAATTATTTTTCAGTCATTGAATTTTTCTAAATTAATAATTAGTTTATTTTTATTTATTAATCAACATCTTTTTCATTTTTTAAAAATAATTCCAAATATTCTCTTAAAATTCATTTTTTCAAAATAAGAAATCATTCACAATTTTCACAGGAATTTCGAACAATTCTGTTTATTATCTTAAAACATTTTAAAATCGTTGAATGGAATCAAGAAATTCTATTGTAATCTTCCAAATTAATATTTTGTTTTTAATTCTTTGAAATCTTTTTAAGTTTTAAATCAAGTTGCAATATTTTTAAAAGTTAAAAAAAAAAGATTAACCTAATGCCAAAAAAGACCAATTTTTAACAAAATTCAAGAGTTTTCAACCAAAAAGTTAAATTTTGAAATAAAAAATATAAATTTTTAAAAACGGAAAATTTGAATACTGAAAAAGACGAATTTTTAACTATGTAAGATGAATTTCTACTCAAAAAGATTAATTTACTACCAAATAGAAGAATTTTCAATATACCAGACAATTATGTGCGCGCGCACTTACTTTTCTACTAAATTTTATCCATCACTCAATTTTTTAAGAAAAATTTATTTGTTAACATTTTCTAAACACTTATATTCTTGTTCACATATTACGTAACGTTATTTTAAGTCCTTTGACCTTCCCACACCCTAACTGCAGTTACATAATATTTTTTTTGTAATAGTTTAAAAAACTTAATAGACGTTTTGTAAATAAAAATAGATTTTTAAGATGAAGTGCGGTATAGAAATATATTAAACAATATTTTGACGTAACACAACAATGCTTTTTTGATATTTCTTTATTTACACAAATTTTTAAATTATTTACAAGGAAAGAAGTATCAACAGTTTTTTTTATAGAATTATCTAAATTTTATAATTTTCATGAGACAATTAAAAAAGATTTTTTAATATTTCAGATATGTCAAAAAATTAATGTAGGAGATTAAAAATGTATATATTTTATTTTAAAGGATTTTATAAATTATTAGAAAAATTTTAGTCTTTTCAAAAGATATTTAGGGCTTTTATAATTTCAGAAATAATGATTAATGTTCCATAAGTTTTCAGAAATAATGATTAATGTTCCATAAGTTTTTGGAAATGTTTCCAAGGTTTAAAATATTTTAAATCTATGCAAAGCCTCTTGAATTCCTAAAAATATTTTAAAATGAATCCAATTTTTCTTGAAATTTTGAAAAATCATTTAAAATGTAAAAAACTAAGCTCAAAATCTTCAAAAATTTCTTACAAATTTGAAAAAAATTATAAAAGATTTTTGAATATTTCAGATTCGTCAACAACACAGCTAAATACCTATTTTACCGACCTCACTTTATCAGTTCACTGAATGTTTTTTTGAACCTTAGAACTTTTTTTGTAAATAAAATATCGAGCTGAAACTTTGGAAAATGTATTAGAGTACAATAAAGTACGTTTAGGTACTGCATTTTGGTAGGAACTTCACTGAAAATTATTTCATCTTTTTTTTTGAACCTCTACATTTTTTTAACGTTCGAACTTTTTTTATACATAAAATATCGGTCTCAAGCTTTGAGAAATGCAAGAGCCGAAAGAAAATTACGTTTTAGTACAAAGCTTAATAATAAAAGATGTAAAAAAAATTTTTCAACCACCAATTCAATCGGCATCAGCCGGTAACGTTGTGCACGAAAATAATAACGCTCTAGAGCCTCGTCTAGTGGCCGCCAGGGTTCGTATTTTTGTCTACAACGTTACAGGCTGATGCCGATGGAATTGATAGTTGAAAAAATTTTTTTTACATCTTTTATTATCAAGATTTGTACTTAAACGTAGTTCTCTTTCGGCTCTTGCATTTCTCAAAGTTTCAGACCGATATTTTATGTATAAAAAAAGTTCGAACATTCGAAAAATGTCGAGGTTCAGAAAAAAGATGAAACAATTTTCAGTGAAGTTCCTACCAAAATGCAGTACCTAAACGTACTTTATTGTACTCTAAAACATTTTCCAAAGTTTCAGCTCGATATTTTATTTACAAAAAAAGTTCTTAGGTTCAAAAAAACATTCACTGAACTGAAAAAAGTGAGGTTGGTAATATAGGTATTTAGCTGTGTCACATGCCCTTAAAAAAGTAATATTTTACGGCATTTTACAAAATAATAGGAAAAGTTCGAGCCCTTTTAAAATAAATATTGATTAAAAACTGGAAATGACGTTTCAATATTTTCTCATTTGAATGAAAAGGGTTGTTGTTCACTCTAAATCAAATTTATTGAGAGCACATTGACATATAGGAATACATTTATATTTCGTAGGCAGTATTCAAAATATTATAGGATCGCGAAAAAAGATTCAACTGTGCTATTCAAAGGTATCCAAGATAAATATTTTTTAATATTAAAAAAGGTCCAAAACGCGGGCACGTTTCTCAAGCGTCATAAGCTGACTACTCTTTCAAGACTGCAAAAAAAAGTATTCGATGTTTCAAAATCTTTTTGAATTTTCTCCTAAAGCTCATTTTTCAAATTAAAAAATCGAAAGAAATTGTTTTGGGAACCTAAATAATTTATCTCATTATCCTGAATTTTTTTTTAAAATCCTAAAATATCTTATAAATTTTCATTATTTTTTAATCGTTTCAAAACTTCTAGATATCTCTGAAATCTACTAAAATTTGTTCTAAAATTATATATTATGGCACGATGTTGCTTTAAGAACTTTTAAACCTTTTCTTTTTTAATTTTATGAAATAATTTGAAACGTTTTGTAATTTTTTGTAATGATCTCTTAGAACTCATTATTAAAAAATTGTTTGAAGTTTTCCCATGAATCTAAACTATATATTTTTCCTTCACTAGACGCCCTAAAAAATTAAGTTTACCTAAATTTAAATTAAATCCTGCAAAATGGAAATCATTGTCTCAAAATCTTCCATATTTTTTTAAAAACAATTTTGAAATCTTTAAAATTTTAAATTATTATTTCAAAATGAAATATCAACTGCTTAAAATTTTCCCATAACTGTTTAAAAAAATTTAATCTCAAAATCTTTCGAAATTATTAAGACGATTTTATTGTTCTACTTCTGAAAATAAGTTTATTCAATAATTTTATTTTACTTATCTTTTTGAAAATTAAAAAAAAAAGATTACCCAGATGTAAAAAAAGAAAACATTTTTTTCTTCTTAACAACTCTGGAATTTTAATATAGAGTAGAAAAATGCTAAGAAAAAATTATTGCGCAATATAAAATACTTAATTTAAAAAAAAGTTATAATTGAATCTTTATCTAGTTTGATGTTGTGAAAAAATTAGTCATATAAAAATTAATTGATTCTTTCATAAATGATAACATAAAAAGCATTAAACAATCATTTTCATTCAAAAATAGAAATAAATTGTACTCGACATTTTCTTTTAATATCACATTCATTTTTGCAAATTTGTTTCATTGGTAACTTTTGATACTAATTTCAGAAAAAAATCAAACGTATTTCGGTACGAATTAAAAAATCGAATGCAAGTACACATTTCAGTACATCAGAATCACTTAAAAAATTATCTAATTGAAATAATATAATTTCAAATATAAATTAACTTTTAATATTCAAATTATGTTAATTTTTTCATTATAGAACCTTTAAATGAATAATTAAATTATGTTACTTCAATTGCAGGAACTAAGTTTTAATCTTTATTTAACTTAATAATCAGAAAACGTTAATTAGCTAATAAGCATTGACGATTTTACAAAAGAAATACCATTAAAATATAATTCTGTCATAAAACCTTAAAATAACTTTAACTTTATATATATTTATTTATTAAATAGAACATTTATTTATATAAATTTTATTTAATTTTAAACTTTTAAACTAATTCCAGAAAATGTCACTTTCAGTAGAATCAGTTGATAATGAATTAATAAGTTCAAAAAATAAAAAACATGAAACAATTATTTTCATCGAAACATTCAAATAATGTTTGCATTACATTCTCATTCAAATTTGAAACTGCATTTCTCTACATTTAATTTATTAATAAGCTTTTCAAATCAATTTCAAAAAAAAAATGTGTACATATAATCTAGAAAATTCAATTCAAATACTCATTTCACAACATCGGAAGCACTGTAAAAAATTATATAATTGTAATAAAGTATTTCAAAGAAAAAAGGAACTTCTTTTACGAAAGTAACAGCTAATATTTAATTACATAATCTGAGAGGAAATAACATATTTATATTACTAAATATTAAAAAATTTAAATCCAATCTATATGTACTTTGATATTTTATTTTTTATTATTAAATTTTAATTTATACTATAATATTATTAAGCTTAATGATTTCATAATATATCTAGTAATTTAATAATCTTTTATATTATTTAACAAGATTTGATTTCAAGATAAAATTAAAAAAATTATTCCTGTAAAATTGAATAAACCAATTTGAAATTTATTGAAATTATATTTAATTTTAAATTTGTAAATAATTTTAAAATATGAAATATGAATAGAATATTATTATAAAAGTTATAAGAATTTATAACATAATATTATTAAGCTTTATAATTTGCAAATATATAAATTAGGACAATATTATTATTATAACTAAAACGTGAAAAAAAATTTTGTTAATGGCTCAATGATGTAAAATTTAGAATTAATATAGCTCCAATATTAAATAAATAATAAATTTTGATTAGATAACGCTAAAATAAAAATACGGTATTATTTAATTTTAATCTATAAATAACAAGTTTTTTAACATTAAATCATTAACATAATTAAAACATTGACATAATAAATTTATTTAATTGTAATTTAGCTTATAATAATTTTATGTTTTAATTAAAATTTCAATTATAATTTATATAATATTATTAAACTTACTGATTTCGCAATATATCTATGAATTTAATTATCGTTTATATTATTTCAAATAATGAAATTTTAAGATAAACTTTAAATAATTATTCCTGTAATATTGAATAAACCAATTAAAAATTTATCAAAATTATATTTAATTTTAATTTTGTACATTTATAATTTGCAGATGCAAAAATAAATAAAATATTATTATAACATAACGTTAAAAAAAATTGTTTAATGACTCACTTATCTAAAATTAAAAATTATATATACATATAGTTATTTTTATCATTAAATCATTAATATAATTAGAACATGAAAATAATAAATTTCTTTAATTCTAATTTAGTTTATGATAACTTTATATTCAAATAAAATTTTTCATTATAACGTATATTATAATATTATTAAAATGAATGATTTCACAATATTTATCTATTAACTTAATTTTCTTTTAAAACTTAGTTTTTAAGATAAACTTTAAATTATTATTCCTGTGAGATTGAATAAACCACATTCTGGTAAAAAGTATCTTCAGTAATTTAATTTTACGATTGAAGAATTGTGAGAAACAAATTTAAATATTATACATGATAATAATTCATTAATAATAACAGCTGTTATTGAAAGTGAAAATAAAAACACACAAAACGTTAATAATTATCGGTGATCGATAAAAGTAAAAAACTAGGTTTTTTATTTCGATTAATTTTATACTTTGAAGAAAGATGTCGCCAGTCGCAATAAAATACGTGATTAACTTGACCATTGTAAGATGCAGCGCCCATGCGCTACTAATGGAGGTTACGAGAATTTATATATATATAGGATAATTCAAGAATTCTTAACCAAACAGATGAAATTTAAACTAAGAAGATGAATTTTTAAACAAAAAGTTTTATTTTCTACTGAAAAAAACGAATTTTTATATAAATTTAAACAATTTCCAACCAAAAAGTTAAATTTTTAAGAAAGTAGTTCAACTTTAAAGTCTAGTTGTTTCATTTGTAACCAAAAAGATTTCACGGCGGCCTGACTAGGAAGACTGCCGGATAGCATAGTGGGTGAGGCTTACTTTGTGCGACGGGGTATACCTGGCACCTGAGAGGTATTATTTATTTTAAAAACCGTGGTTTCGCTGCTGTTTCTGGCTGCTCGAATATTTTTTATTTTTTTATTATTTTTTTTTGCCTTGATGAGGATGCTGTATGATCTCGAAACGTTTGTGATTAGATTTTTTAAAATGTTTTTTTATTGTAATTTGATAACAATAATAATAAAAAAGACGAAAGAAATGAAAAAGAGAAATAAGGGGATTTGGTAGGTTGCTTTTTCATTTTTCTTCCCTCTTTTCATTTTTGTCAAAACAAAAAAAAAGTTCTTTTCTTATTTAGGAAAATTCTTATCTTTTTTTAAATTTCAATAGGAACATCCAATGATGGTTCTCCAAATTTGGTGTAGTAGGTTGACTCTTGGTTTCATTTGAAATGGGCCAGATATGGACCGCATATATTTTAAACTATTTAAAAAAAAATGTTGCAAAATATTCTTTAAGTTTTCAATTTTAAAGCCACATTGTTATTGGTAATAAACAAACTAAACGTCCAATTGACAAACCGAAAACACCTTCGTTTTATAATTTCAAACTTTTTAAAGTACAATTATGACAATAAAACAAAGGTTCCAATATTGAAAAACCAAAAAGCACCTTGTATACGCCTCGAAAATAATTAAAAGGGTTTTTTGTGAGAAAATTCAAGGTTTTTGTTTTAAATTCAACTATTTAGTGAAAAATTAATCTATTTTGTAGGAAATTTAACAAATTTAGTCAAATGTCAATTTTTTGGTTGAAAAATCAAATGTTTTGTTTAAAGTTTTTCTGTCTACATTTTGAATTTACGAATTTTTGGTAGAAAATTCATTTCTTTAGTTGCAAATTTAACTATATATTTGAAGATTCGATTTTTTAAAAAATTTAATTCTGCTACTAAAAATTTAATTGTTAACACTTTTATTTGAAAATGTATCTTGTTTTAATTAAAAATTGAACTACGTGGTTGCAAAATAAAATATTTGGTTTAAAATTTGTGTTTCTTAGTTGAAAATTAGCTCGAAAATTCATCTTTCTGTTTGGAAACTGAACTATTTTGTTGATTAATCTTGTTTGTTTTAGTTTTGGTTAAAAATCAATATTTTTATCAAAATAACTATTCAATTTCTGATGGTATTTTCATCTTTTTTCAATAAAAGTCCAATTATTTGGTAGAAAATTAACGTATTTTGTTTAAAATTGTTGTTTTTTTTTTAGAAAATTAATATTCTTTGTTGAAAATTTAACTACGTGGTTGAAAGTTGAATTACTTTGTTAAAAATTCATTTTTAGTTATAGCCGCATTAAATTAGTTCAAAATTCACGTATTAGGTTGATTTTTTTTTATTAAAAAAAAATGTTTGAATTGAAGATGTAACTATTCCATTATCGGTCTAAATTGTTTCTTTTTTAGTGGAAAATTCCGCTATTATGTCGAAAATTAGTTTGTTTGGCTGAGAAATAATTGTTTTAAGTGAAAATTGAACTGTTCCATTTTTGGTTAAAATTTCTGTTTGTTAGTTGAAAATTATTTATTTTATTTATTTAACGAAAAATTCAAAAATTTCATTTATAATTGTATTTTAATCTTTTTCAGTTAAAATTTTATTATTTAGTTAAAAATGCATGTATTTTGTTGAATTTTTGTGTTAGAAAATTAATATTTTTAATTAAAAATTAACTACGTGGTTGAAAGTTGAACTACTTTGTTAAAAATTAATTTTTTTATTATTGCTGGATCAGCTTAGTTGAAAGTTCAACTATTTGTTTGATAATTCGTTTTCTGAATACAAAAATTAATTTTCTGAATTGAAAATGTAACTATTCAATTATTGGTCTACATTTTTTTAGTGGAAAATTCAACTGCTTGCGTAAAAATTTATTTACTTAGTTGATTATTTGTTTTTATAGGAAACGAATTATTCAACTTGGTTAGAAATTTATATTTTTGTTGAAAAGTAAATTATTTGTTCGGAAATTCATTGAAGTTGTAAGAAATTTTAAAATGTATTATTTTAATTTTAAATTAAATTAAATTTTATTTAATTTATTTTTCACTGGACCACACTTTGCGTCCGAACTATTTGGATGGGTGCGAACCTTGAACTTGAAAACAAAGACGTAATGAAAATATATCGTTGAGGCCCCGGCCGGTATTGCCGACATTTGAATATTAATCGTAAAAAGAATATTTTTCACAAATTCCCGTATTTTCAATCCAAAAAAGAAGAACAATATCTGCTCACCTATATTAATGCAAATCTTCAACTTTAGAGATAAGAAATTCAATATAAATTGAAAGTTTCACGTAATCTGTTCCAGCTGAATCCCTACGCCACTTTCACATCCTTGACTTTCGTCTGTTCGTGAACTCCTCAATCTACTTATAAATTAGTGCCGACCCGAAACATTTTATGACCCCAACCATTGTAATTATTTCCCAAAAATATTGTTCTCAAATTTAAAAGCATAAAATTGTTACCAGAAAAAATATATGTATACATGCCAAACATTAAATAATTACTCAAATAATTAACCATTAAGTTAATTTTTTTTTAACATAATAATTGGAAGTTGCATATTTTCGCATTTTTCCCTTATCCAATTAAAACATGATTAAAACCTGAATGTAGTTACTTAAATAAAGTATTTTTAAATACGTTAAAATAGTTTTTTCTAAACGTTTAAAAAGTATATCTACAAATTTTTTTCGTTGAAATCTATATATATTTCTGGAAAAAGCCGTTAGCTTAACCCAGGATTTTACACACGTGACGTGAAATTCTACAAAAATTATAAACCTTTGAAATCTAATGATAATTATTTTAAAATGTCAATTGCTGACAAAAAAAACGCTACTAAACCCGAAAAACGTAAATTTTTCCAAAATTTTAAATCTTTGAAATCTAATCATTTTTTATTAAAAATCAATCTCTCTGATGAATGAAAAATGGCTGAAATTATTTTGAATTGAAAAGGTTCTAATTTAAAATATTTCAGATAGGTAAAATTGTGAATAGAGTCAATATTTAGAATGGAATGAAAAAAAGGAAATGAACTTGTATCAATTCTGAATAAAAGTGTTTAAAATTGGATAATTTCAAATTTAAAAAATTTTAAACAAAACCTTTCAATATTCAAAAAATTTAAACTAAACATGTTTAATTTGTACCATTCATTTGGAAAGATGTTGAAATTTTCGCATTTATATTACAAAATCTTCAAAATTGTTCAATTTTATTTGGAACTCAAGAATTTCGAACTTAATTATTTCAGATTAAAATTTAAAAGAACACAACTTCAAAACGTTAAAAATCTAATGTATTCCAATTAGAATTTTCAGAAATAGACCATTTAACTTTCAGAGGAATGAAAATCGTGTTATTTCTAATTGAAAGCATTCAAAATTGAATAATTCGAAAGAAAGAATTTTTGAATTTTAATAAATTTAAATTCTAAACAATTGAAATTTTACAATTGTAAATTAAAAACTAAATTCAATATTTCAAATTCAATATTTCAAATTCAAACCTTCTGTAATTTTAGAAATTTAATTTTTATTAAATTTAAAGAATTATGATTTAACAGAATAATGCATAGGATAAATTTTTTCTAAAATTAACAAATAATTTTATCTTTATTTGCGGTATTTAAAATGGAAAAATTTTAATTCTGAAACTTTAAAATTGAGTTATAATAAAAAATTGGTCGTAAATGTATTGTTAACTACTTAAATTGCTTTTAGCAAATTTAAATGACTTCGAAATTAACAATTAAAAATTTTTCAATTACATTTTTCGAAATCCAACTATTTGAGTTTCAATCGTAAAATATAAACTTATGATAGGCAAAAAATTGTTTAAAACGATACACTTTTGGGAACATTAAAAAAAACTCTTAAATATACCATGTCTGGTTCTAAAATCTGCTCATTTGAAAGGTTTGAATTTTATAAATTATTTTTTTAAATTTTTAATGTTTTAAATTTATTCTCAAAGCATTTAATTAAAAATTTAAATGCAGATTCTTTAAATCGATAATTGTGCAAGAATAAATTCTTTCATTTTGATGATCTACACTTTTCAAGAATTTAAAGAGCCAGAAAGTTTTGTGTGTTTGAATTGAAACCAAACTTTTTGGAATATTTAAATCTAAAGTTATTAAATTCGAATTTCAAAAAGTATAATTGACAATTTGAAAATTGTTAATTTCCAAATGATGAAATTTACTTAAAGTAATAGAAATTCTGAGGGCTTTGAGTATAAAAAAGTAGTTTTAATACAACAATTTCTTCGAGACTAAATTTTGTTTTAGTCTTAAATGAAGTTCGGATTTGTTTCAGTTTCAAATTTCTGGAGTGTAGATTTTATTTTTAAATGTTTCCCATGTAAAAATACGTTTTACTTTGAACGATTTTTTTAGAATAATTCAATTTTTGAAGGTTTATAATTTAAATTTTTTCATTTTAAACTGTGTAAATAAAGATGAATTTTTTTTTTGATTTCAGAAAAGTTTTTCTAATCAATTCTGACGTTCAATTATATTTTTAATTTGATATATATATATAAATTTACTTAATTTTAAATGTTAAATTTAAGTTGACAAAATGATTATTAATGTGAATGTTATATCATTACATATCGGCTATAATTTATGTAATAACATTTTATTAATGTTTGAAATACATATTTTTCAATGTCATTATTTATGTAAATTTTGTTATGTTGTGAAATGAGTATTGGAATTCTGATTTCTAAATGATCCGAATATGTATTTTACTTTTTTCTGTATATTTTAAAATTTTATTAAAAATACTTTTTAGAAAAATACTAAGTAAAAATTATTTGAATATTTCATTATAAAAATAATTCTTTAACGCCTTGTATTTTATGAACAGAATAATTACTTATTATTAGCTAATCACTTTTTTACGATATTTGATTACATGAAGATTTCATTTATTCATATAGGTTATTAATAACTGAAATTTTCAGGAAGGAAGTTGAAAAAATATATAAAGTAAAAATAAATTGATCATTTCAGTGAAAAAAATTATTAAACAAATTTTTAAAAATGAATGTGAAATTAAAAGAAAATGTAGAATACAAATTATTTATTTGTTTGAATAAAAATGATTGTTTAATGCTTTTTATGTTATCATTTATGAAAAATCAATTAATTCTTAGCTTAATAATTTTTTCACAACATCGAAGTAGATAAAGATTTAATTTTAATTATTTTTTTAAATTAAGTATCTTATGTTGTGCAACAATTTTTCCTCAACATCTTGCTACCATATTATACCCAGGCGAAAATATTATATATAGTTTATTATATATAAAACTTCACACTATATATAAACTATATATAATTTTTCCGCCTGGGTAATTCCAGAACTTTTAAGAAGAAACAAATGTTTTCTTTTTTTACGTCTGGGTAATCTTTTTTGACATTTTTAAAGAGATAAGTATAATCAAATTATTGAAAAAACTTATTTTAAGAATCAGAACAATAGAAGCGTCTTAATAATTTTGAAAGATTAAATTTTTTTAAAGATTGTGAGAAAATCTCAAGCAGTTAATATTTAATTTTGAAATAGTAATTTAAAATTTTAAAGACTTCAAAATTTAAAAAAAAAATATGGAAGATTTTAAGACAATTATTTCCTTTTTCCAGGTTAATTCAAATTTAAGTCAAATTAATTTTTCAGGGTGTCAAGAGAATGAAAAATATATATTTTAGATTCATGGAAAAATTTCAAAAAGTTTTTTACTAATGAGTTCTAAGAGCTTATTAAAGAAGATTACAAAACATTTCAAATTATTTCATAAAATTTCAAAAAATAGGTTTAAAAGTTTTCAAAAAAACATCGTACCATAATGTATAATTTTAGAATAAATTTTTGTAAATTTAAGAGCTATTTAGAAGTATTGAAACGGTTAAAAAAGAATGAAAACTTACAAGATATTTGAGGACTTTTGTAAAAATTCAGGGTAATGAACAAAATTCTTTAGGTTCCTAAAACAATTTCTTTCGTTTTTTTAATTTGAAAAATGAGCTTCAGGAGAAAATTCAAAAAGATTTTAAAGCATCAAATATTTCCTTAAATTTCGAAAAAGAGTAGAAGATTTTAAAGCATAATGTTTCAATTTGGTAAAATTGAAAAATAAATGAAACCATCAAACTATAGAAATATCGCGAAAATTTAAGGAGAATCAAGAAGATGTTAATACCGCAGATTTAAAAAAAATGGAGATTTATGTGGAAATTGTTAAACAAAAAGAAACCCAGACGTTAAAAACGCAAACATTTGGTCACTAATGTTTTTTTTTTTTAAATTAAAAATTGTGGACAAAATGTGCGAAAAACTGAAACTCATATGGTAAAGTATCACATGCCCTTAATTAAAATAAGTTTGAAAGGTCTCAAGTGAGTAAATAAATGTTATTCAAGTTCCTAGGAAAATTGGGGATATTTTGAGGTAGCGTTTTACACTTAAATAACTTTTCGAAATTTCAAGAAAAATTCCAGTCAGATAAAAATATTTTAAAGAAATTAAGAGGTATTGTCTAGATATTTAATTTTAAAACGGCTCGAATTTTTCCTTGCCTAAAAATCTTCCAGATTTTTTACAATTTTATAAACCTTTTTAAACGTTCGAAATATTTTCGACCATGTAAACTTCCCGAAATAATAAAATGCTGAAACCTGAAATTTCCGAATTTAAAAATTCTAGAATAATGAAATTCTGGACAGTTTACAATATTATCGATTTTGAAAATTGTCGAATAATAAAACTCCAGGCCAAATGCTGTCTAATGATAAAATATACAAACTAGAAAATTCCCGAATTGCAGAAATTGAGAAAACAGTTTGGTGATCAATATTATTTATTTATTAAAAATACAATAATCAAATATTTTTATTATAGAAATTTTGTTTAATGTTTTTAAATTATTGTTTTAATTTAAAATTACAATAATTGTATGAAAATGTGATACAAACATAAATTTAAAACACGTCAGCTTCAAATAAAACAAACATTGAAGGATTCAATGCAGGCTAATTTAACGCGACTTTTATTTTTTTAAATAATAATTTTATTTTTGCGAGCGTTTTCTGTAATGTACAAAAATACAATGCACACCTTCAAATAACTTTTTTTTATCCAAAAACACATTTGTTCAATTATTGCTATTTTATATTCAAACAATAATTTTTAGAAACTTTAAACATTAAAAAACTTTTTTTTTAAAAAACTATTTTTTAATTGTCCAAAAGAGAGAGTTGTCTAGCCTGGATATTGTCTAGTTCGGAAATTTTCTGTCGGCAATTCTCAAATTCGGTAAGATTGTAAATTGTCGAGAATTTTCCAATTCGGGACTTTTATATTTCGACAATGTTATAATTTCCGAATTTTTACAGTGATGTGGGAATTTTATTTTTCAGAAAAAGCGAATGAAAAATCCCGAAAAATAAAATTCCTGATACTGTAAAATTTGTAAATTGAAAAATAACCAAATAATAAAATTCCCGAAATTATAAAAGTCTCGAAATATAAAAGTTGAATTAGAAAATTCACGAAAAATAAAATAAATAAAATTCCGGACAATAAGATATTACCGAATTTTAAAAATCCCCTAAGAAAATGGCTGAATTATAAAATAACCGAACTAGAAAATTCCTGAATGTAAACAATTAAAAAAATTTTTTATTAAATATTATTTAATTCTTGAAAATACAATAATCGAATATATATCTCTGGATGGAAAATTTTTTTTGAAAATGTGCATAGTATTTGAAAAAAATATAAAAAAGTTCTGAAAAATCGAATTTTTTATTAATAAAAAAAAAATAAAAATAAATGTTGATACAAATCGTTGTTGAATTGAATCCTGCAAAGTTTGTTCCAAAATGTTATTATGTAGGTACGAAGAAAATTTAGGCAGAACATTTTTTTCTTTCAAAGCGCACGTGTTTTTTAATGTATTTTTTAATACATATTTTATGAAATTATTATTCAGGTGCCGGAGATTTCATTTTTTGGGATTTTTTATTCATCCCTTTCGGAATTTTTTTTCAGTGGTCCCATATTTTTATATCTCCTCTTAAAATTATGTCTTTTTCCAACACAAAAAGTCAACATTTCAAAATCATCAAAAGTATCTATTCTCTTTTAAATTATTTCAAATCTTTTAAAATTATTTAAAAATTTTTTCGGAACTTTTAAATGTCTTTTACACTGATTCCCATTTTTCCTAACATTTTTGTAAAATCCTGCACACAAAATTGTTTTAAGAGCTTCCAGATTTTTTCTAATATTGTAAATCTTTTGAAATGTTTTGACATATTTTTAAACATTCTCTTTGAGTTCTGTACTTTTTAGAAATAAAAAATCATTTTCAATCAACCCAGACATTTTTATTGTTTTCCTAATATTTCAAAATTCTTGAAAAGCTCCAAATTTTGTTCTTTTCTTTGAAACATTCAGAAACTTCCAGCTTATTTGATTTTTTTCTAAATTAATGTTTATTTAACTGTTCTTTAAGAATCAAAATGCAATACTTTTACCTTCGAAATACAAATAAAGAAAATAAAACAATTATAATTGTAACATTCCAAGTTTAAATTTGTCACTCTGAATTGTGTGTGTGACGATTTGTCCTGGTCGCCAGTCTAGCTCAATATTTAGAACAACTTTCATTTTTTTGAAATTGTAATTTTTCGGTTCTAACTTATGGGACAATCATTTTATTCTTTGAAAAATTTTCTACAAATCTTGTTGATAATTTTTATACTCTCATCCAATATGAGAAGGTATTAATTGTTTTTTTTATGAAAAATTACTTTTTTGGATTTTATCAAATGTCGACATTTTGAGGCCCCTTGAGTCAGAAAAACAAGTTTTACGTCGGGGTCTGTTTGTCCGATTGGATTGGGCTTTGACATACTGTTCGAGGGACCAAAAAGGGAGATCGAGTTCGTTAAAAAGCCATTTTTCACAAAAATCCAAAAAGTTGAAGCTTTTTCAAAATTTTTGAGACCACTTTTTTCAAAATTTGAAAATTCTATCCACAGCCATTTATGGTACAAAAAAATATGAACACTTTATCCTGACAACTTTTTTTGATAAAATCAAACTTACCAAAGTTAAAGGATTTTCACAATCTAAAAAACCAAACGAAAATGGACATTTGAAGCAAAAAAGCTTGATATGGAAAAAAGTCAAGAGGCGAAAAACGCTACCTTTTCAAGGCCCCATGATTATTTAATCACATTCTCATCCATAATGAGAAGCGTTTTATGCCAAAAATGACTTTCGCGAATTTCATGAAATTTCGAAGTTTTGAGGCTCCTTGAATCAGAAAAACAAGTTGTCTCTCTGGCGTCTACGTCGTCGTTGTTATTATATTTGTGGTTGTCTGTATATCGGATAAATTTCGAAAAAAAAGTCGGATTGGATTGTGCTTTGACACAGATTTTTAATTTTAAGAATCGTATGTAAAAATTGTACTATTTTTATTTTTAAAACAAATATTTTCTTCAATTAAATTGTTGCAATAAAAGTGTTTCGAAGAGATTTTTTAAGAATCCTTCGTGGAATAAAATTAGTATTTATAGCTCGACAAAGGTTTGTTTTCTTTACCAAATTTGGCTTTCTTCTAAATTTTTCCAGTTGTTTTTACTATAGTACAGTTTACGTTTGTATCTCGGGCGAAGAAATCCATTCTATTGTTAGACAAATATTCTTTGTAAATCAATATTTTTTACAGAAAATTAGCCCGAGTGAACTTCAATTATAATTTGATATACGTGAAAAAACCACATTTCAATATTTTCTATGAAAAACACAATACCTGAGTGACAGAACGAAATCGGAAACAATAAGAGTTAATTTATTCAGGAACAGGCTTTCTGAACAAAAATGACCTTGAATAAACCTTTAATATATATTTTTTAATTTTTACAAAAATCAGGCGTTATTTGCTTACAAAAAAAAGTAATTTGTGGGGTGACAAATGATCAAAAAATAAATAAAACTTGAAGTTGTACGATTTTAATTTGTAACTAAATAATTTGAAAGATTTCAATCTAAAATTATCGAACACTTTCCATTCAAAAATTCAGATAACATATTTACATAGCTTCAAATTTTAAATTATTCAATATACTGAAGACTACAAATTTAAAATGTCTCAACTATTAAGGCTTTAAATATTTTTGAAATTGCTGTTCTGGAGATTAAATAGCACTTATTCTTTTATTAAGAAATCACAACCAAAACTGTTGAAAAAAGTTTTAAAAACCTTAAAAAAGGTCAGAGGTTTTAATAGTTCAATATATATGATAGAACCTCTATAAATTTGAAATTATTCTATACTTTTTCATGTTTGAACTACAATTGTTCTATTTTAGAAGTTATAAATTACAATCGTGAAAATGAATTAAAATGTTTTAATTAATTTATATTTAAAACAAAAAACCTGGGTATACATTGATCTAAATGCAGCTGCAAACATTTAATTTGAAATGCGTTGAATTCAAGGTATAGAAAGTGATTCGCTGGATTGTAAATGAAAATGGAACATGGTGTATTTTCGCATTTTTAAATTTTAAATTTAAACTTTTTCGCGTTGCAACAATTTCGAATCCCAGAATGTTATTTTTGACCTAACCTATAACTTATAAAGAAAATTTAAACAATAAGGCTGTATTCTGAAAATGAAGCAATTTAAACGTTAAAATTCAAGTTCTTAAACTGAAGGCTTAGAAATTTGCAAATTTTACAATGTTGTGTAAATTGTATTGGTATCTTAAAAGAGTGTGAATAGTTCTTAAATTAGTTTTTAAATTTTCGGAAGTTTACCTTTTTTACATACCTAGATGACAAAAAAGCCTACCTAATTTTTTCAAATTTTATTCATTTATTTTCTAAGAGAAAATCACCCCCGTTTAGAAGTGACTGAAATGGATTAGAAAAAAATCGCCAAGACTCAAGAATAAAAATCGGATGTACAGCGAATTTTCACATTTTTAACTGAGATTTTCTTTAACTTTTTGACATCAAAAATTTGCATACAAATTTTTTTTTATTAATACTGTAGGAAAAAATCAAAAAGATCAAGCACCGAAATTATAATTAGAGCAAAATTTCTGTAATTCTATGGGTACGGCTGAAATATCCCGAAAAATAAAATTCCCGACTCGGTAAAACTCTCTGTCCCGAATAATACAATTCCAAAACTAACAAAATTCCTGAACAGTTTATAATATTAACGAATTTGAAAATTTCCAAATAATAAAATTCCCCAAATAAAATTGTTTCTTAATCAACATTAATTATTTATTAAAAATACGATAATAAAATATTGTTATCAAATAAACTTTGTTTAATATTTAAAGTGTTAAAAATTATTGTTTGAATTTAAAATTAAAATTATACAAAAAATATTGCCGACAAATTAATATACAAAAACACGTGTCTTTTAATTAACATTTCGATTTTTCGGAAGAACTTTTGCGATTTAAAAACGACTATATACATTTTAAACCAAAATATCTTATCCAGAAATATATTTTGTTTAAATTATTCTTATTTTAAATTTAAATAATAATGTTTAAACACACCAAACATTAAAAAAGTTATTTCTTTGGATATCAATATTTCATTATTTCCATTTAAAAAATATATTTGTCAAAGAAAAATGTTTTCAGCACTTGTTTATCTCGCAATGTCTTTCTATAATAGATTTTTTTAAAGTAAAAATATAATTTTTTGAGAAAATATTTTTTTTATAATTTAAAAAAAAGACTGTACCGAAAACCTGAATGAAGCTTCAGATTTGAAAAAATTCAGTGATACGTACATGTCAAACTTTTCTAACCTCAAAAAATCTTTTTACTGCTTTACCTTCATATTTAACGAAGAATGAGAAAAGCTCGCGCTCTTTTGGGGTGCACCCAGTTTTACACCATGAGCCTAATAAATTAAATGTTTTTCGATGTTATAAACCGTACAATAAAGATTGTGAGGACAATTTAATTTTGAGGTTAATATTCGTTTATATGGGCCCCTGTAACATTCTTATTAAAACACAACATTTTTACTAAAATTTCGTTATTCTCATCCCAAAAAAGAAATAAAAACTGTACTCACATATTTAATGTAGACTTTTCTAAATAGAATCCAAATGGAGTTCGTTCTCATCTGATGGCGACTTTTTTATTTTCGTCGGCTCGGCCTTTCCCTTTGGCATTGGGATTCCCTGAGATCCTCACGGCTCTTTCACACGTTTGCAGATCCGCAACTTGGGGTCATGCGCAAGTCATGTGTAGAGTTCGAAAGGCGGTAACTTACGTTAGGAACGCCGGTAACTTATCGGTAAGTTCTAGAGCGATTTTTTTTCACGAAAATTTAAGAGAATTTAAGTTTTTCACCGAAATAAATGTAAAATTTTGAATTCAAATGGTTTTGAATGCAACCTGTGATGATTTTTAGTAACTTAGGGAATACATTTCTAGTTATTAACGGTTGCATTGAGTAGTATAAAAAACATAAATATAAAAAATTGTAATAACTCGGAAAATAATTTAAACTTCTGAAGACCTTGGACTTATTTGAAACGGAATTTTCCATAGTACTTGTCAAAATGATAAAAAAATATTTTTAGAATTTTTTCCCTAGTTTTTGCCCTCAGGTCAAGCTTGACACATTTTGAAAATTTAATTATTTTCAGAGTTATTCCAATTTTTAGAAAACATCGAAATTTGAAGCTTTTTTGCAGTATTTTTTATAAAGTTGAAATTTTGCCGCTAATTTGGATTTAGTAGTCACAGAATTTAATCATATTTCGTGTTATAATGTAGAAACGTTTTTAAAGTTTTTTCTTAATTTTTCAAAGCGACAATTCAAAAAGAATATTATTTAAGAATATTGATCCGACTGAGTAAGATAATTACTGAGCAACAAAGAATAGTTATAAATTACAACAATGATATTTAATATCCACTGTGTCTTTCCTACACACCTATTTAGATTCTTATGAGTATTTTAGCTGCTTACTTTTGTTCACTCCAAAAACTAGATAGCTATCATATTTAGGGACGGATGTCAGACTGAGTAAGTTTAATTACAGTATTATTTCTCCAAGACTGATCGACGAACTGTTATAGATTATAAACGTTAAGTCACAGGAATGAGATTTATATAATATTCACTGTTCTACGTTAACTATTTATCTTCAGCTGAGTATCATAGGTACTTAATTTTGGTAATATGAAAAATTACAATTGGTAAGAAACGTAGAATTTTTCTTAAAACTTGTGTCGTGTAAGCGTGCGGCAATAAAAAATCGTTCGTATCTTTGAAAAAAGAGAACTTAGCTCAAATTTGGTCAAAGTTTTCCTTATACGAGGTGTGTTCAAAAAGTAAGGTGACTTTTCAATTTTCGCGGGCTACGTACATTCAAGTTTTTAATTTTTTGTTTTGTTGTGTTGGTACAATCGTCACGATCATATGTTCACAGTTTTGACTATATAGCTCGTGTTGTTTTTCTGGCAGAGGCGTAAAAGGTTAGAAGGGTTTGGTGTGTTTTTGAAACTGACAATCAATCAATACCATTTTTGGTTAAGAAATCATGTCTTTTGTTAAAAGGTCGTCTTTCTTTGTAGAAATTAAATTGTTTTATGGAAA
>NC_046657.1:33453216-33456379 GCF_010883055.1 Belonocnema kinseyi
CATGAGAATCGTCCGCATCGAAATCTGGAAATATTAAAATCCCAATCTCCTGAATTTATTTCAAAGCAGTTAGCAGATAGATATATAAATAGAATCGCCGAATTGCTCCGACCGGCAATCGTGCATCTTCGAGTTTTCAAATTCAGAAGAGGAGAAATGGGTTGCGCGCGCAACTCAGTCATTTACAGCGTCTCCTATTATATTCACACGGACATAGCACTGTCATAGTATTGGACCGCATCTAGTTTCAGATCTGGGATCACTGGCAAACCATTCCTGACGGTAAAGGTTGGCAATAATTTTTATGTTCCAAATATCGGAAGAAAAACTATTTTTAAGACATGAGGGTATATTGGCAGAGGTTTTCTTATTTGACAAGATTTCTATATAATGTTGTCACGCAGAAATCTAGTTTTCTCGAATTTAGTTTAAAAAGTCATTGAATTTGGTACAATGAAAATTTTTGGTTTTCAATTTATAATAAAAAAAACTACCAATTTCATAGACAAAATTCAGAATAAAATTTGCGTGGCTCGAGCAATCGCACCTTGTCATCTTTTTTGCGCGTTGCATTTCCAAAGCTGGTCATTTTGGGAAATTTTTTCGCGTTTCCTCAACTCATTATTTACTGGGAGAGCGAGTCTGAGCACTCAGGACGTAATGGAATCCGTACGCTCAATTCATATTTTAATTCTGATCCTCTTTAATTACACAGGCCGACAAAATTTGACAAAAGTCAAAAGCCAGAAAGCAGATAAAACATTTCCGAAGGATTTTGATGCGCTGAATCCGAATCCGAACTCAAAATTGCTTCTGTACGTCAGGTTTTCAAGATATCCTAACCTAAAAGTGCAAAAAAAGCGTTTTTCAGCTGTTTTTGAGGTTATGTAACTACAAGAAAAATTTCTACCACAAAGCTAATATGGAATTTGAAAGTACTAATCTTCCCCTTTCAAACCTACTTGGATTTATTAGGATATCTTTATTTTTCACCAAAATATTGTAATTTGGAATTTTTTATTTTAGCGTTTTAATCCATTACACTGAGGTGTTCAGATTTATACAACGCATTCTCTATTGCTGACGGTAAGATATTTTTTCTTCAAAACATTATCTCAGGGGTTTTCGAGAGTGCCCTTTCTATTTCCGGTGTCAGTTTTTTGTTATAACCCCTAGAAGATCCAATATGGCGGCCACAATTTAGGGCTCTAAAAAAGAACAAAGGATCCCGCACAAAATACCAACAAAAAAGCGTATAGTCGTTTGGAACCAAACTTTACACATTGATAAAACAATAAAAGATATGGAACCCGTGTCTTTTCATTTGTACGGAAGCCGTTTTCTAGGGATAGAAACCACCCCTAACAAGCCACAAGCATGCTGACCCACCTAACTCTGGGAACAATAAGTTTAGTCGCATATTTTTCTTGGAATAATGAAGTTTCATGCCACAAGTGGGTTAACCCACCTACCTGCTAATCCACCTAAGCCCAAAATTCACCCCTACCAAATCATAAGCAGGCTAACCCACCTAAGCCTGGAAGCAGCGAATTTAGTCGTTTACATTTCGTGAAATAATTAAATTCCACACTACAAGTGGGCTAACCTTGAAATGAAAATTTTCAATTTAGCGTATTAACCCATTAACGCTGAGATGGTATGCCATTATCCCTTGAAAATGTTATCCGAGGGGGTTTCAGGAGTTCCTTTTCGATTGGCTCAGTTTTTTGTTATAACTCCTGTCTGCGCCGTAGATCGGCGCGCACATACAGCGAATGTGAACATTAAAGTGCACACAGAGTGCGCAGTAGCATTCCGCGCAGTCCATCTTCTTTTGCTTTATCAATGTGCGAAGTTTGGTTCCAAACGGCTGACGCATTTTCGTTGGTATTTTGTGCGGGATCCTTTGTTCTTTTTTAAAGCCCTAAATTGTGGCCGCCATATTGGATCTTCTAGACGTTATAACAAAACACTGACACCGGCAATAGAAAGGGCATCCTCGAAAACCCCTGAGATAATATTTTGAAGAAAATATATCATACCGTCAGCAATAGAGAATGCATTGTATAAATCTGAACACCTCAGTGTTAATGGGTTAAAACGCTAAAATGTTGCCGAATTTATTATGAAGATCCAAATTAAAAGCCAGATATCAAAACAAAAAAGAATTTTTCCTTCGACAGATGCCCGAATAATGCATTTGTTTATTAAATTTGTTTGAAAAATCATGAGATTAATAAAAAAATTATAAATTTTAATAAAATTATCATAAATTTCACAATAAAAAAGTGGACATAGAAAAAAAACGAATATTTCTATCGTAAAATGCCTGATTACTGCATTTGTACATTATAATTGTTTATAATATAAACAATTATAATCAGAAGAGAAATTTTTGCATATAATATTGTTTCGATTCCAATTTCTTGCAACATAACTTGAAAAAACGTGTATTTATGGAAAATCGTAGAAAAAATTTTTCAATAAATAATTTGTTTATAACAAGTTTTTTTTTATATTGTCTGACATTGGAATATCTTCAACTAATGCTATTTTGAGCAACACAAGCGATTTCAACCCTTTTCCTGTTATTGAAGAGCACCGAGAACGCCAAATAGAAAAAAGGCAATTTTTTCGTCATATTTGTTTATTTATACAAAAAGTTGAAAACCTAATTCAAAAATCAGGCTAGACAACTCTCTTAGAAATCTTATTAGCTTTTTTTCCAATTTTTATTTGTCGATATGGGTGAAGATTGGTATGCTGTACGTTATTCTGAACCAAACAAGTCATTTTTCATATCGGCAACTCTGGTAAATTTAGCTCTAATCAAAAAAGCCATTAAGATAAATTGTTTATCTTTTTGAATGCTATGAATATCCGTAGAGAAAATTTTTGAATTAAAAAAAAAGTTGTCTCAAAAATATTCCAAATGTGCTCACTTTTTGAATTTTTATCCAAAATGGCTGTCTAACGAACTCGACCTTCATTTTAAGATAGTAAAAGAATTTACCAAAGGAAAATCCAATCAGTCGATTCTTTCGAAATTTATCGTGCTAATAAAAAAACCATTCACGGACGGACAGACAGGCCGACACGTTCGTAAAAACCTGTTTTTCGGATTCAGGGAGTCTCAAAACGCAGACATTTGACAAAAACTGGG
>NC_046657.1:33456389-33464643 GCF_010883055.1 Belonocnema kinseyi
TTACACAAATCTAATATCTTCTCTGATGAGATTGTAAAAAGACGAAAGAAATAAAAAGGGGAAGGAAGGGGATTTGGTTGGTTGCCTTCTCTTTTTCTTTCCTCTTCTTTATCTTTGTCCAAAAAATAAATTTTTTTCTTTTCTTTTTGGGAAAATTTTCATCTTTTTGACATTTCAATAGGAATATTTTGTGGCGGTTGTCCGAATTTGGTAATTGGTTTCTTGATTTTATTTTCAGGAATTTTGCACATTAATTATTATTTATAATTAATAATGTTTTTATTATTTTTATTTATTCCTTATAAGTTATCATGTTTATTTTTAACAACCACGAGAGTCGCACAAAAGGCTATAAAAAATTAAGACTATAATAATAAAACACAAAGACTTTTTTTAAATAAGTGAACTGTAACTACTGAAAACGAAAAGTTTGTTAGAAAAACATCATTTAAAAAAATCGTTTATTTATTATATATATATACATTTGAGTTTTTATTTTGTTTAAATAAAGCAATTTTATTAATTCGATCTTTAAAAAGGATACTGAAGCCCTTTAGTTACATTCAAAGTTAAAATGAATCGAATTCCAAAACGAAATAAAATAGCAATTGAAATGGGCCAGATATGGGCCACATATATTTTAAACCATTTCCCAAAATTTTTGGCTAAATATTTGAAAATTTTTTAACTATAAAGCCATTTTTGTTATTTGTTATAAAAAAACTAAGAGTCTGATAAAAAAATCGAAAACAACTTCCTTTTATAATTTTGAACTTTTAAAATTATAATAATAAAACAAACTGTCTAATATTGAAAAACCGAATACACTTTACGTAAGTCTCGAAAATAATTAAAAGGTTTTTTTTTGTGGAAAATTCATGCTTTTTTGCAAATTCAACTATTTAGTGAAAAATGTGTCTATTTTGTAGAAAATTCCACTATTTTGTCAAATGCCAATTTAGTTTTTTTAAATGTCACTTATTTGAAAATATATCCTATTTTAATTAAAAATTTAAGTTCTAGGTTGAAAATTGAAATACTTTTTTGAAAATTAATTTCTATCGTAAAAAATTCTTGATTTTAGTTGAAAATTGAACTGTTCCATTTTTGGTTGAAATTTGTGTCTCTTAGTTAAAAATTTCATTACTTGGTTGAATATTCACGTATTTTGTTGATTTTTTTAAAAATTAATTTAAAAAAGCTACGTGCTTGAAAGTTGAATTACTCTGTTAAAAATTCATTTCGTAGTTATAGCTTCATCAACATATTTCGAAATTCACATATCAGGTTAAAAATGTGTTTTCTTTATTTAAAAAAATAATTTTTTAAATTAAAGATGTTGCTATTCCATTATGAGTCTAAATTGTTTCTTTTTTTAGTGGAAAATTCAACCATTTGGGTGAAAATTCATTTCTTTAGTTAAAAATTTAACTATATTGTTGAAGATTAATTTTATTGTTTGGTTGAAAATTAATTTTATTAACAGCAAAGTTTACTGTTATTAACACTTACAGTTGAGAATGTATATATTGGTAATTGAAAATCTAAGGACTTGGTCAAAAATTGATTTACTTTGTTAAAAATAATTTTTTTCGTAGAAAATTCTTGATTTTAGTTGGAAATTTATCTATTTTCTTGAAAATTAGTTTGTTTGACTGTAAAACTATTGTTTAAGTGAAAATTGAACTGTTCCATTTTTTGTGAAAATAGTATTTTTTTAGTTGGAAATAATTTAATTTTTTTGAAACTTCGTTTTCTTTTTGTACAAAATGAAGATGCTTGCTCAAAAATTCATTTTTCTGATTGGAAACTGAACCATTCAACTATTCCATTTCTGATTGTATTTTTAACTTTTTTAGTTAAAACTTTCATTAATTGATTGAAAATTGATCGATTTTGTTGAAAATCGTTTTTTTGTAGAAAATTAATATTCTTTGTTGCAAAATTAATATTCTTTGTTGCAAAATTAACTACGTGGTTGAAAGTTGAACGACTTTGTTAAAAATTAATTTTTTGGTTATAGATGCATCAGCTTAGTTGAATATTCAACTATTTGTTTGATTATTGGTTTTTTTTAAATAACAAAATTAATTAATTAATTATTGGTCGAATTTTTTTTTTTTTTAGTGGAAAATTCAACAACTTGGGTGAAATTTCATTTACTTAGTTGAAAATTTGTTTTGACCGGAATCAGTATTTTCATTAAAAAAAGAAAATAAAAAAAATATGTGCTCACCTATGTTAATGCAAATCTTCAACTTTAGAGATAAGAAATTCAATCCAAATTGTAAGTTTCACTTACTCTGGTCCAGCTGAGTCCCTACACCACTTTCACGTTATGGCAACAACCTTGACTGTTGTCTGTTCGTGAACTACTCAATCTACTTATAAATTAGTGCCGGCCCAAAACATTTTCTGGCCCTAACCATTGTAATTATTTCCCAAAAATATTGTAATCAAATTTAAAAACATCAAATTGTTGCCAGAAAATAATGTATGTATACACGCCAAGATTTAAAGAATTAATCTAATAATTAACCATTAAGTTAACAGCTTTTTAGGGACAGAATACATAATGGGTATAGTTGCATATTTTCGCATTTTTGCCTTATCAAATGAAAACATCATTAAAACCTGAATGTAATTACTTAAGAAAAGTATTTTTAAATAAGTTTAAATATTTTTTTTGTAAATGTTTAAAAATTATACTCTAAAATTTTTTTGTTGGATAATGAGATATTAGATGTTCAAAAATGGTAAAAATCTTCATTTAAATCTCTATCGATATTCCTGGGAAAAACATGTCAAGAACCTTTGAAACCTAACGATTTTTTACCGAAAGTTCCGATTTCTGGTTTGAAGCACCAGCATAACCTAAAATTGTAAAAATTTGTAAATCTTCATTGTAATCTGATTTTCTTAAATTTTTCTGAAAATAAGAAATTTTCTGTGAAAAAAATGAACCCTACCTGAAACTGGTTAAAAATTGAATATATCGTTTGAACTATAATGTAAAATGCTAATGTAATGGGAGTTTGTTCAAATATTATAAATCTTTGAAGTCTAATGATAATTATTTAAAAATGTCTATTTCTGACCAAAAAAAAAGTCTAAAATGATTTTGAATTAAAAACGTTCCAAATTAAAAATTAAAATATTTTAGATAGGAAAAATTGGGAAAAGGGACAAGATTTTAAATGGAATGAAAAGGAAATGAGCTTGTATTAATTTTGAATAAAAGCGTTCGAAATTCGATAACTGCAAATTAAAAAAATTTTAAGCAAAAGCTTTCAATATTCAATAATTTCAAACTAAAAATTTGAAATTTGTACCATTTCTTTGGAAAGATGTTGAAATTTTCGCATTTATATTGCAAAACTTTCCAAATTGAACAATTTTATTTGGAACTCAAGAGGTCAGCGGACACCAGGTTCGTAATCAGCGACCCCAAAAACCTATAACATATTTTTTTAAAATTTCTTTTACTGTTTTTTCTCGATTTGACCTTCAAATGACCTTGAACCTGAAGCGATAGAGTTCAACGGATGCCAGATTCGTAATTAGCGACTCCAAAAACCTATAACGTATTTTTTTGGATTTTTTAACCGTTTTCTCTCGATTTGACCTTCCAATGACCTTGAACCTGACGCGATAAGTCAAAGGACGCCAGATTTGTATTCGGCGATCCCGAAAACCATAGTAAACCCGAGCTAACCTCAGAAGACATGTTTAAGAGTGTCAAATCTCTCGAAAATACAGTTGGTGGGTAGTGGTGTAATCGACTCGGGATACTTATAAGATACTACCATGATTTTTTCAGATTTTTTGGTCCAAAAATAAATTAGGCCAAAAACCGGCCTTATCGACCCTCCCCCTTTCGGTGTACTTTAAGTGAATTTAATCGTTTACAAATTGACAATTTTCAAAACGTTTAACTTTTAGGAACATTAAAAAAACTTTTTAATATTCCATGCCTGGTTCTAAAATCTGCTCATTTTAAAGGTTTGAATTCGAACAATTATTTTTTTAATTTTACACTGTTTTGAAATTATTCTAGAGGCATTTAATTCCAAATTTAAACGCAAATCCTTTAAAATGAAAATTGTATGAGAATCATGTCTTTAATTTTGATAATCTACACTTTCGAAGAATTTAAAAAGCCAGAAAGTTTTGTGTGTTTCAAATTAAAACCAATTTTTCTAGAATATTTAAATCTAAAATTAATAAATTTGAAAATTTCTGATTTCAAAACCATGAAGTTTACTTAAAATAATAGAAGTTATTAAGGGTTTACGTATAAAAAAAGTTCTAATACAACAATTTCTTCGTCACTAAATTTTGTTTTAGTCTTAAATGAAGTTCCGATTTATTTTAGTTTCAAGTTTCTGGAGTATACATTTTATTTTTAAATATTCCCCATGTAAAAATCCTTCCTTTAAAGCCATTTTTCTTTATAATAATTAAGTTTTTGAAGGTTTACAATTGAAAATGTTTTCATTTTGAACTGTATAAATAAAGTTAATTTTTTGTTTGGTTTTCGAAAAGTTTGTCTAATCAATTCTGATGTTCAATTATATTTTTTTATTACAATACAAATTTAGACTTCTAAAATTTTATAAGCTTAAACATTGAAATATTCATTTGATTTTTCAATTGCAGCTCCTTCTTGATGAAATTGTCTAAATTAAACAATTTTTGCATAAGGTTTTGACTTTTACCTGTATAAAATATTTAGAATTGGAATGTTTTTAAAATTAAAATAAGGTTCACAATTTTTTTCAATTTCCAACGCTTTCAATTCAAAATTATCAAGAATTATATAATAGATAATTCGAATGCTCAAGCGCTGCTCAACATTTAATAAACACGTGGTTTACAATTTTTTTCTATTGAAAGTGAAAATAAAACTAAAATTTTTACAATTGAACATGATAATAATTGAAGCCTCGGCTAAAATAACATTGTATCAACACATATTTTGTATCCATGGAGTTCTATGCATATAAGTTTTTCTTTTTAATGTTTCTCTATTCCACGGAAGCGCTGCGATCGGAAATTCGAAAATTGAATTGGGAAAGAAATGTCAAACTAGTCGAAGTTATAGACTTCGAAAATTTACCTTTCTAAGTCTAACATTGCAGTTTTTAACAAAAGTAAAAAAAGAAAATTACATTTATTAGAATGTCACACAGGAAAGAATAAATGGGCTAGAGAAGCTGGATTAAAATGTGTGTGAATAGTTTAAATTGTACTAAAAAATACTGTTTAAATTATTTTTATAATAAAATAAAAATCAAACTTCAAATTACAATTATATGCATAATTTAATGTTCTTCTTTCTTTTATTTTAATGAAAAGACGAGAAATTATATTGCTCTTTTTACAATATGTTTAGGACCAAATTTGTAAATGATCTAACCTAATTAGTGTTATTTTTAATAATTGAAATTTGCCGAATTCAATTTTGAAATTTTTTGTCAACACACTTAAGCGAATGTAATTTTGTATTCTTATCCTTCAAAAATTCTAAATTAGATTTAAATATGTACACTCACGAGGGCATGTGAAACAGCTAAATGCCTATATTATCGACCTACAAATCTTAATAATAAAAGATGTAAAAAAAATTATTTCAACTATCAATTCCATCGGCATCAGCCTGTAATGTTGTACACGAAAATGCGAACCCTGGCGGCCACTAGACGAGGCTCTTACGTTCTTACTAGACGAGGGTTCGTATTTTCGCTTACAACGTTACCGGCTGATGCCGATGGAATTGAGAGTTGAAATAATTTTTCAGTACCTAAACGTACTTTATTGTGCTCTAATACATTTTCCAGAGTTTTAGCTCGATATTTTATTTACAAAAAAAGTTCTTCGGTTTAAAAAAACATTCAGTGAACTGAAAAAGTGAGATCGGTAATATAGGTATTTAGCTGTGTCACATGCCCTTAATCCTATCCTATATATAAAAACTTGTAACCTCCATTAGTAGTACATGGGGACGGATCTTACAAGGTCAAATTAATGAATGACGTGGTTTATTCTATGGCGACATCTTTCTTCAACGTATAAAATCAATCGAAATAAAAAACTAGATTTCTACTTTTATCGATCGCCGATAATTATTAACGTTTTGTGTCTTTTTATTCTTACTTTCAATAACAGCTGTTATTTTTAATAAATTATTATTAAATTACTGAAGATACTTTTCACCAGAATGTGGTTTATTTAATGTTAAAGGAATAATATAAAAGTATATTAAATTAATAAATATATTGTGAAATCATTAAGTTTAATAATATTATGATATAAATTATAATAAAAAATGTTATTTGAATATCCCGTGTAGAAATACCCCGGTTTGACCCGACCAGAAGAAGGTTTCTGGCCAAAATCTGGCCGGGTCAAACCGGGATACTATTTTGTTAATTTCCCGGCCGGGATCTGACCGAGTTCCCGCCGGGACCCAGTCGGGCCAAAAATGGTGCATAATAGAAGTACCATAACCTTAAAAACATCTTAAGAAATATCCACAAACGACTGCCGTAAGTGGGTCGTTTGTAAATGTCTGCCAGACGAAAGACCAATTTGTTGTGTTTTAGGTGTTTTTTTGATCAATTATGAAAGAAAAATTAAACTAACTTTAATTATATGGTTTCCCACTTTTGGTTCTGCGGTTCCCAGACTTGTCGTGACTGCGAAATCGTTGACCAACTTCTTTTTTATTTTCAAACATAGTTTCCCAGTGAAATATACTTTTTTTTGAGATACGATTTTTGCTTATTTTTAATGTATTTATATATTATCTTGAATAACCAAAAAACGTAATAAGAAGATAAATAACTTTTTCCGAACGAGGTTTTGAATTACGTTATCATGCTTGCACGTAATAACGATTCGGCGACTTCCGGAGTCTTTAATGCTAAAAACGCAGTAAAACTTTGGTGGACGCCAGGTTATCCGTTAAGAAATTTGTTAAGTTTCACAAAATTGTATCCAATTTTCTGGAGCAAGCGGATTATTTATCAAGGTAAGTGAATAATTTTGTTAATAAGCATTATTATTATTATTATTATTATTCAACGTTAATGTTAAATCAATTTTCTCAACCGGTTCTATAGGTTAGAATGTCACGTGAAACCCCTGAAATTTATTTTATCTCTTGTAAAAAAACCTATGCAAACTAAGTTACGCTTAAGGTCAATTTGTTATGCAATTTAACTTTAATTTCTTACAATGCAATGTCTTACAGAAACTTAAGAATCATAACCTATATTTTAGTACTTACATTGAATCAATGTTTTAGTTAATATATTTATTATTATGAATGCAGTTTTTAAATTGAAATTCCAACATCTTTTTACAGGTGGAGTTAAGTGCTGACAAAGATTGTTATCTCTACCAGTTGGTAGAATATGTTCGCTGTGGTAAAAAGGCTCCAGTAAAATGCGATCAAGGAGCTCAGTCAAAAACCGATCGGATTCCGTCCGGGTTACCCTATTTGTATCCGGGATCCGATCGGGACCCGGCCGGAATCCGACCAGCGCAGCGTGACGAAACTAACCAGAATCCGACCGGGCAGCCTGACCAGATTCCGGATACAAGCAGGGCAACCCTGCCGGAATCTGGCCCGAACCCGGTCATAATTTCTACACGGGATACAGTTAGCATAAATTAAATTAGAATTAAATGAATTTATCATTTTCTTGTTCTAATTATATTAATGATTTAATGATAAAGATAACTATACATATAAATATATTACTTTTAAATTTTACATAAGTGAGTCATCAAAAAAAATTTTCGAACGTTTTAGTCATAATAATATTTTATTTATTTTTATATGTGCAAACTATAAAGCTTCATAATGTCATGTTATACATGATATTAATTTTTTATAATAATATTATATTTATATTTTATACTTTAAAATTATGTACAAAATAAAAATTTAATATAATTTTAATAAATTTTTAATTGGTTTATTCATTGTTGCAGGAATAATTATTTAAAGTTTATCTTCAAATTTTATTATTTGAAATAATATAAACGATTATTGAATTAATAGATTTATTGCGAAACCATTAAGTTTAATAATATTATTATATACATTATAATTAAAATTTTTATTTAAACATAAAGTTATTGTAAGCTAAATTGTGGGTCCGGATGCAATAAGGGCACATAAAATTTTTTCGTGCGAAAACGAAGTCCCCTGGAGGCTTTAGAAAAAATTTTCGAATTTTAATTT
>NC_046657.1:33464743-33486172 GCF_010883055.1 Belonocnema kinseyi
AAATTAAAATTCGAAAATTTTTTCTAAAGCCTCCAGGGGACTTCGTTTTCGCACGAAAAAATTTTATGTGCCCTTATTGCATCCGGACCCACAATTACAATTCAATAAATTTATTTTATTAATGTTTTAATGTTAAAAAATTTATAGATTAAAATTAAATGATACCGTATTTTTATTTTAACATTATCTAATCAAAATTTAATAATTATTTAATATTGGAGCTATATTAATTCTAAATTTTACATAATTGAGTCATTAACAAAATATGTTTTTTTTCACGTTTTAGTTGTAATAATAAGATTTTCATCATTTATATATTTGCAAATAATGAAGATTAATAATATTATGTTATACAGGCTTATAATTTTTACAATAATATTATATTCATATTTCATACTTTAAAATTATCTACAAATTTAAAATTAAATATAATTTCAATAAATTTTAAATTGGTTTATTCAATGTTACAGGAATAATTTTTTTAATTTTATCTTAAAATCTAATTTTGTTTAACAATATAAAAGATTATTAAATTAATAGATATATTATGAAATCATTAAGTTTAATAATATTATAATATAAATTAAAATTTAGTAATAAAAAATAAAATATCAAAGTACATAAAGATTGGATTTAAATTGTTTAATATTTAGTAATATAAATGTGTTATTTCATCTCAGATTACGTAATTAAATATTAGTTGTTACTTTCACAACAAAATTTTTTGTTTCTTTTAAATACTTGTATTACAATTATATAATTTTTTATGGTGCTTCCGATATTGTGAAATGAGCATTTAAATTAATTTTCTAAATTATATGTACACATTGTTTAATTTTTTTTAACTTAGTTTGAAAGCTTATTAATAAATTAAATGTAGAGAAATGCAGTTTCAAATTTGAATGAGAATATAATGTAAACATCATTTGAATGTTTTCATGAAAATAAGTGTGTAATGCTTTTGATGTTGTGAAATGATTAATTAATTGTTAACTAATTTGACCAAAATCTTCTGGAATTAGTTTACGAGTTTTTTAATAAAGAAAAATGTTAAAAATAAAAGCTTAAATTTAAAAAATGTATTAATTAAGAATTATTTAAAGGTTTTAGTGAGAATTATAATTTAATGCTTCTTATTTTGTAAAATGACTAATTGATATAAGCTGAATATTTTTTATAACATTTAATTAAATAAATAAGATTAAAATTTACTACCTTAAATTTAAGTAACATAAGTAACAAATGAATTAATTATTTACCTGTAGGTTATATAATGGAACATTGAATATGATTTGCATAATATAAATCGATTTATTTTTAAATTACCTGTATTTCAATTAAGTGATTTTTCGGAATTATGCTGATGTTCCGAGATTAATATTTTCATTCAATTTTCAAAAGTATTTTTAAAAATGTTTTAATTTTCTTCCTCAAATTAATATTAATTCACTAAAAAATGAAATTTTCGTAAATAAAATTTAAAATCAGCGAAGCAAATTATTTTAGGCTTTTTATGTTGGGAACCATTTAATTCATTATTAGCTGATAATTTTTTTCACACTTTCTTCATATTGATTTTAATTAGTGACAAAAGTTTTTAATAAATTAGACGTATAGAAATACTGTTTAAAATTTGAAGGAGAATAGACACATAATGTAAACATTATTTGAATGTTTCGATGAAAATAATTGTTTCATGTTTTTCATTTTGTGAACTGATTAATTCATGATCAACTGATTCTACTAAAAGTGACGTTTCCTAGAATTAGTTTAAAAGTTTAAAATTAAATAAAATTTTTATAAATAAAAGTTATAATTGAAAATAATATATAAAGTTAAAGTTATTTGAATGTTTTATGACAGAATTATATTTTAATGGTTTTTCTTTTGTAAAATGGTCAATTGATTATTGGCTAATTAACTTTTTCTGATTATTAAAGGATATAAAGATTAAAGCTTAGTTCCTGAAATTGAAGTAACATAATTTAATTATTGACTTAAAGGTTCTATAATGGAATATTGAATATAATTTGAATATTAAAAGTTAATTTATATTTGCAATTATATTATTTCAATTAGATAATGTTTCAAATGATTCTGATATACTGAAATATGTATTTGCATTCGATATTTCAAATAATCTAGAAATACGTTTTTTTCTGAAATTAGTATAAAAAGTTATCAATAAAACAAATTTGCAAAGATAAATGTGATATTAAAAGAAAATGTAGAGTACAAATTATTTATATGTTTAAATGAAAATGATTGTTTAATGCTTTTTATTTTATCATTTAGGAAAAAGTCAATTAATTGTTAAATGACTAATTCTTTCACAACATCAAACTAGATAAAGATTCAATTATAACTTTTTTTATAATTAAGTATCTTATGCTCTGCAATAATTTTTTCTTAACATTTCCCCACTATATTGAAATTCCAGAGTTTTTAAGAAGAAAAAAATGTTTTCTTTTTTTACATCTGGCCAATCTTTTTTTTTTTAATTTTCAAAAATATGGAGGATTTTTCGACAATCATTTGTTAAATCTTCTACATTATTTTTTTGTCATATCTGAAATATTTAAAAATCTTTCCTAATTGTCTCATCAAAATGATAAAATCTATATAATTCTAAAAAAATGCTGATACTTCTTTCCTTGTAAATAATTTGAGAATTTGTGTAAAAAATATATCAAAAAAGCATTGTTGTGTTACGTCAAAATATTGTTTAAAATATTTCCATACCGCACTTCATCCTAAAAATCTATTTTTATTTACAAAACATCTATTAAGTTTTTTAAACTAATACAAAAAAAAATGTTACGTAACTTCAGTTAGGATGTGGAAAGGTAAAAAGGTTTAAAATAACGTTACATAATATGTTAACAAGAATATAAGTGTTCAGAAAATTTTAACAAATAAATTTTTATTAGAAAATTGAGTAAATGATAAAAATGAGTATAAAAGTGAGTGCGCGCACATAATAGTCTAGTATTCTAAAAAATATGTATGCATCAGAATTATGAAACACTTTTCGGAACCTTTAAAGGATACAAAATTGTACAAAATATTTTTTTGCAGCTAAAAAGTGGTGTGAAATTATAACGGTGACTAGTGGCCTTGGCAATTAAGCTTTTATTTTTAATATTGATTCCTGGAGGTTCAACGATTTCATAAAGTTCGTTGAATAAATTTAATACAAATTTGTTTAGTAGTTATACAAAAAACATGTTTTTATTTCACTGCAAATTGAAAATAGTTACATAGAATATAATGTTGGATATTAGATAACACATAAAATTACATATTATTTCAAGGCTGCTGGAACGGCATAAAAAATGGCGAAATCCGTGAAGCACTCAAACTTTACCACCAAGATTCTATGAATCGGGATTAAATTTTTTTAAACGCGATTTGAAAATTTTCTGGATGCTGGAAGGGGTCTAAAATAAAATACAGTAACTAGTAAAAAATGAGAGTGGGAAAGTGTAGAAACGACGTGAAGTGTGCAGGAAGCCGACCCACGCGGAATGACAGCTAAGGAAGTACTGCGAAAATGCACTATCAGTAAAAGTGCTCTTTTTCTTCTGTTCATGGACAAGACCGAATCATTGCTAAATTCTTCTGAGAGCAAGTTTATTAGTTAAGAAGAAATAAATTATTTATACAAATTAGAGTCTATCATTCGAACTTGTAAATAAAAAAAAGAAAATCAAATTGCATTCTTTACTCAAATTTAGAATTTCCGACAAGAGAGGTGACAGCAGCATGCACGTGCAACTGTTACCGACAGAGCAGCATCGCAGTACGATAAAGCTATCAGCCGCCATTCCGAGTCCGTCGGCTTCCTTCGAACTTCACACTTAAGGTGTTCGCACAAGAATAGACGTGTGCCGTATGCTGGAAACAGCTCACGCACGAGTCGGCCGTGTACGCACACAGAGTACCAACCAATCATGCGCGATCTGTCGCGTTGCTGTGGTGCGGGCTGGCTACGTACCGTTCACATATCGGACCGCCGCTCGAGACGCAAAAGTTTTCGAGGTTGCGCATTTGTTTCGAGTGCCGGACCGATAGATGAACGGTACACAGCCAGCTCGCGCCGCTGCAGTGCGACAGATCGCACGCCGCGATTGGTTGGCGGTCTGTGTATGTGCACGGACAGATCGTGCGTGAGCCGTTTCCAGCATACTGCGCACGTCTTTTCTTGTGCGAACACCTTTAACATCTTTCGAGCAATTTTCACACTCTTGTTTTTTAGTATTAACTTACTATTGCTGAAAAATAAAAGACTTACCAACTATCTTGCTACCGCAAAGCCCTTACCGGGGTCTAGAAAATTTTTTAAATGCGTTTTTAAAACCTTAATCTCAATTTATTGAATCTTAGTGATAAAGTTTGAGTGTCACTACTTCTCAATATCACTATTTATTCGCCATTTTTTAAAACAACGTTCCAATAGTCTTAAGGCTAACAAATAATTAGGAGAAAACGAATGCTTCTATTTTTCGAAAACTTAATTCGTGTTCATGCTAGAGAAAACTTACACTTGAAAAAATTCTTTTTGCAAAGTTTGTGGGTTAAAAAGAAAAATTCGAATTAAAAAACGATAGATTTGAATCTGTCAAAAACAATATTTGTCATCAGATAAAATGATTAAGATTTTATTTTGAAGTCGCACTATTTGAAGCTCTTTGAATATACAACTATTCATTATTTAAAAGAATTATAATGTTAAGAAAATTTTTAGATATTTAGAATCGGAGAAACCCATTAGACAAGAACATAACTACGATCAATAACTAAGACCACCAACAGTTGTTTTATTAACTCCAAAACTAAATTCGCATGTGAATCTGCTATGTGTTCAAAATGCACTTTATATTCAATAATTTTGTTATCGAAACATACCTTTTTTAAAATATAATCCAGGCACTTTTCCTTCAACTTATTAGCATTGTGATCTTCCGCAAATGTCATTAAATACATTAAATCAACAGCATCCAACTTTTCTAATTTTTTCTCCAAAATGCATTCGCACAACAATTTTAAATCATCAATTTCGTACTTGTTCGCAACAACTAAAATTTGTTGTTCAATGTTCTTTGACTCATCTATCCTATTCGAGTACATAAATCGTAGCACTTCATAAAAAACTTCAGGCTCGATGTCATCTATGTGTATCACGCGTGAAAGTGACTCCTTCATCGGATGGGCAAACATTCGATTGAAAACGGGACTTCTTGCAGCTAAAACCAAACTATGTGCAAAATATTTCTTCTTGTCAACGTAGATGTCTACATCTTTCATGGTTTCGCTATTCAAATATTTTTCATAGTGTGTCTGATATTGGTATGATTTTGGAAGGTCAGACTTTACTGTCAACAATTTTTCACAGATGTCCACCAAATCTAATCTGCCTATGGAAGTAAAAACATTCATTAAGATATCTACAAGATAACGTGGTTTTGTTTTCATCAAACCTTTACAAAGATCAAAAAGTATAACGTCTTCCAAGTTATCTCCAATGAACTCTATACATTCATAAATCAATTTCTGAATATTTGGATTTCTAGAGTCTCTCTCACAGGCCAAGAGAATCGGAAAAACATTATCCAGTTTGATGTTCTTCATCAGAACATCTACACATTCTGAAATAAGATAAAAAATTTCATATTTCGAAGCAGCTTGGAAAAGTAGAAAAGCTCGTTCCTCCAAATTGTCTACCCTGCCCGTATAGATATATTTCAACAATTCTTCAAAGACTGTAAGTTCGATATCTTCCACTTGAAAATAAGAAATTGAGTCCTGGCTTCCGAATTTTTCCTGGAAAACTCTGCTGGTCATTGCTAAAATGACTTTGTGTCCTGGATAAATTTTCTCGCCAATGCGTAATTCTAAATCGCTTGCGATTGCATTTTTTAGTAATGGTGAGTAGCATGAGAATTCCTTCTTTATCTCTTCAAATTCGACATGAATACGAAGACTCGAGAGATTTAGTTGGTTGCATTCGTAAATGCTAATGAAGTTAGAAAATCCATAAGGTTGTCTGTCGATAACTTTTAAAAGTGTCTTGGATTTGCTGAATATTTTTCCTTCGACGGGATCCATAATCGAAAAAGTAAATTTCACAATTGGTAGACGAAATACTGTCTCTTTAACTTTTCGAAGAAAAAGAGATATGTATTGACACGCGGGTTTTTCTATCAATCCTAATTCTGATGTTATTACCAAACGCCAATTGACATCAAAATACTCATCTGGTGTATTTGAGGCTGCAAAATCTGAGAAATCGCTTCGGAATCTTTTTGAAAATGTAGGTGATTGCAATGACAATATTTCTTTAGAAAGATCCTGCACAGATGGTATTGACCAGGTGTAACTTTTCTTGTTCTCTTCCTGAGACATTTTGGTGGATTTCTAAGGCTGAAAATCAATATTATTTTTTGAAAATAATGCATAACTTAATAACTTATAACTTTGTAGAAATAAATTGGAATTTTATCACTGAAAATGTAAAATTTGGTTAGAAGACATCATTTACAAAATTCATTTAGTAGTTTTATAGTTTCGAAGTGTTTTCCTGCTCAACGGAAAAGAAATTCAACCAATAAAAACCTCAAGTGTTAGTAATTTTAAACAACCATTTTATTAACTTTTTCTAATTTTGTGTCAATTTAGATTTTGAATCAGTTTCTTTTCTTTCGAGGTGGAGGTATTTTTGATCCAAAATTAACAGGAACGAAGCAGTTTAATTTTCCAACGCAAATTTCAAAAACAAGGCTTATCAGAAATTCTAGAAATTTGTTAGAAAATAGAAGAAACATTAATAGGAAAATAGGCTTTATTATCAAAAGAGGAATTCTTTGCTATCCAAAAACTTTTTAGGTGTTTAGGTCGTTAGGACGTAAGAATACACCTACATAGAATTAATCATTCATCTCCTTGGTTGAAAATTCGTCTTTCTAATTGAAATTAAAAGTACTTCTTGAAAAAAAGATCGTACTCCTTCTTCACTCCATTGGGAATCGAACCACAAAACTTCTGATTTCCGGTCAAGTGCTTTTCCAATTAAGCTATTAGAGGGATCAGAATAAGAACTCTTAACTCAAGAAAATAACCCTAATTTTTAGCTAGGTATTAATGGTACAAGTAATTATTTTAAAGGAATCTGTTATATCATCAGAGATGGTACTTTACCGACCGTAGACAACCCTCCAAACCATGAAGGCAGAAAATCTACACAATTTCGATCAAGTTAAGAATCTTCAATAGCAGAAACTGCTTAACGTCTAATCAGACTAGATGGAAAATAATATTTTTAATTGAAATTTGTGTTGTCTACGGTCGGTAAAGTACCATCTCTGATGATATAACAGGTTCCTTTGAAATAATTCGTCTTTCTTTTAAACATTAATTTCTTGAATTGAACTTGTACCTATTTCATTTTCGCTTAAAATTTATCTTTCAGAGTGGCTGTTTTAACCGAAGAAAGAAATTCCGGGTTTTTCCGGGTTCTCAAAAAATTTTCCCAATCAATAAAATTATAAAATTTGAATTCCAAAGTTTAACATTTTTCCATTTTAAGTAGTAAGAATTAAACTACAGATTTAAGGAATCAAAGCGGAACCCTTATATTTTAAACGTAACATTAACAAATGAAACTCAGATGAACTTCAAGGTTTAGTATTTCTAACTTTCACCAATTATAGAGTTTAAAGATTTAGATTCAATTCCAAAAACATAAATCTACGTAATCATTTTCGATGGTATAAATTAAAAAATCAATCAATGAAGTTCAAAGTTTTCAAAATTACATTATTTTGAGCAATTCTAAGCTGGAAACATTAAAAATTGAGAAAATTAAAACTTCTTTTCAACTGAACAATTCTTAAATAAGAAATTAATTAATAATTATCAATTAATTTCGAAATTGTTTCAAAACTTTTAAATAACTTTTAAAATTAATCGAATAATTTAAAATATTGTTGAATTATATCTTAAGAAATTTAAAAAAAATTAAAAATCATTTTCAAATTTCCTAGGAATCTTAAGAAATTGTTTTTAATCTTTTAAAGCCTTTCAAAATTCCCAAAAAGTTTCTAACTTTTTTTCTGGAAATTTGAAAAAATCCACATTTTGTTTCAAATTAGGCTGCGGCTGTTTGCACCGAAATTTCGGTACGTATAAGTGGATTTTGTGGGTTCATAAACTTTGTCAAATTATTTGAAATTATTTAAAGTTTTAAATTAATTTTTTCTAAACTTGTAAATTTCTCTTGAAATCACTTAAATTTTTTCTACAAATGATAAGAGTATAATTGTTATTCATACATAAAAATTCAACATTCGTACTTCCAAATTAAACGATTTTTAAAAATAAAACAATTAGAATTGTAACGTTCGAAGATTAATAGTTCTTCGAAATTTTAAGGATTCAAGGGAATTTTAACAATTCAAATTTTTTGTTTTCAATTTATTCGTCTTCAATGAACTGTCAAATATTTCTCAATATTAAATCATTCTTTTCTTTCTTGATTCAAGAATTTGAAATTGAATTGGTTAAAAATTGAATGTTTTAGAAAAAAACAATATTTGAAATTTAATGAAAGCCTTGACTTATACATTACTATGAAGTTATTTGAAAGTTCAAAATTTTTTTGAATAACTAAGACTTTCGAATTGAAACAGTTACATATTAACGTTAAAATCAGAAAATTTTTCAATTTTAAACGAATTTAGAAACGTGTTGTCAAATCAATTATTGTTCGTTTTCTTATAATTAAAGTATAAATTCATTTTAATTGTTTAAGTTTTCAAGGCAGGATTTAAAATTTCTTTAAATTAAAAATAGAAATCTAAAGTGGAACGTTTTTAAAGTAAAAGACTTTCGAATCACGAATTGCAAACCGAATTATATGATGATTAAAACAGATAACAATTTAATTAATTATTTTCAAAATGGTTGAAATTGAAATTGGTCAGATTTTTCTTCTAAATATTTTTAAAATTCGTAGTCAACGAATCAATTCAATAATCAAAAATAATAAGAAACTAATTAATTTCAATAATTTAAAAAAACCGCTTTGCTGTAGTTGTAAAAAATACGCAATATCAATTTCTATTGTTCAAAATTGTTTCAAGAAAGCAGAACCATAAATAATGAAAATCCTTAACTTTTTGCGAACAAAAGTCGTCTTTAAAATCCTTGAAATCTTTGTGAACAATTTTGGAATCTTTTTAAATTTTTGTAAAATATTTGAAATCCTTGAAATCTGAAATCTTTGGGAATTTTGTTTGAAATTTTTTTGAAATATTTGAAATATTCGTAAAAGCTTTCTTTAATCTTTGTTTGTGAAATATCTTCTGTTCGTCTGAAATCTTCTCAAATTTGATGAAACCTTTTGAAATTATACAAAATCTTTGAAATATTTGTGAAATCTTTCATATTTGTTTGATATCATTGACATATTTGAATTCTTGAATTCTTTAAAAATCTGTATGACATTTTTATGAAATATTTGTGAAGGCTTATGTATTCATTTGAAATCATTGAAATATTTTTAATCTGTGTAAAATTTTTTGAAATCTTAGAAATCTGTTTACATTTTTAAATCTTTGTGGAATGACTGAAATGCTGAGAATCTTTATGAAATACTCTTTCAAATAATTGTAAATTTGTTCTTAATCTTTTTTAATCTTCTAAAATTTTGGAATCTTGAAATTTTAAAAATCTAGTGTACTTGTAAACTTTTTGAAATCTTTATGAAATCTTGGAGATATTTGTGAAATCTTTCTTAAATCTTTTCTGTTCATTTGAAATTTTTTAATATTTTTAAGCTGTGAAGAATCTTTGGAAATCTTAGAAATTTGTTTTACCTTTTTCAAAATGGTTAAAATTTTTTTAATTTCTTTAAAGTTTTATAATCTTTGGAAATTTTTTGTAAAATCTTTGAAATTTTTATAAAATAATTATTAATAATGTTTTTGAAATATTTTTCATTCGCTAAAATTACTGATTATTTGAAATCTTAGTGGAATATTTTTTAATTCTCTAAAATGTTTTGAAATCTTTTGAAATCTTCGAAGTTTCTTAAAATCTTTGAAATCTGGTGCACTGTGTCTTTTTTTAAAATCTTTGGAACTCTTGTATTATTTTAAAATCTTGATGACATGTTGTGAAAATGTTGTGTACACATGGTGTTGTAATCACCTTGCAATAACATTGTAATCACTTGAAATCACTCACAATCATTTGCAATCACGCACAATCACCTGCCATCACTTTGCAATCACTTTACAATCACCTGAAATCACTCTGCAATCACATCTCGACTTGGATAATATTTTTTGTTTTTTAAAAGCTATTCAATTAAATAATAAAATCTATAATTTATTTTTGTAACGAATTTTAAATTTAATTAAACAATTTTCGAAAAATAATATCTAAATACACTTATGGTTATTAATAGTTTATTTAAAAAATTATGTGTCGCCCCATGTAATTGATATTATTGCTTGTACCTCGGCGTACAGACATCTTGCCAGCTGACGTCGCGACTTGAAATCCCTGACTTTAATTTTGAAACAAGAATTAGTTTATCAAATTCCACCCTTTCCTATACAGTACATATATATTATTCGAGACTCATAAGCTATCATTGATTCTATAAGATTAGATTTTTCAAGAGACTATTAATTATTTGAGGAGTACAAAAAAACTCGATCATTGTTGTTGAAATCATTATTGTTAAAAATTTGAATGATTTATTATTACTTGAAGTTGTTTCATACCTTAAATTTGAAATTAAATCTACAAATAATTTATTTTAATAAGAAGAATCATAGGAAAACTTCTGCGAAATTAGAAACATTTGTACTTTTTAATACTCTTGAAGGGTTAAATTAAAATTTGCAATCTATTTAATAAATTATTTAAAATATTAAACACGTTTTAAGTTAGTGACTTTCGCTGTAAATCAATATTTTCAAATAAAAATTTGTAATATAAAATCATACATTTTCGAGGACTTGAAACTTTTTAAAATTTTAGTTGAATATTTTAGGTTTTGTTAGTTTTTTTCTTACCGGAAATCAGCATGTTAAATTCAGCATTTTGTCGGTAATTTCTGGCATTCGAAAAAATTAGATATAGAAAAATAGTTAAATTTTTAAAAACTTCAGTTATTTTAGTGTGTTTAACCTGAAATTGGGGTATTTTTAAAGAAAAATCATTAGAATTAAATCCAATCATTTATGTTTCAAATTATAAATATTTCAAGCTTTAAAGATTTCGAATTTATAGTGTTTTGCGTTAGAAACTTTAATTTTTACTCAAAAATCATTAGATTTCAAAAAATTTCATAATTGTTTAAAATCATTTTAAGTTACATTGGCGTTTTAAACCAAAAATTTATATTTTTAATGAAAAACTATTATAATTTGAATAAGATTTAGAATCTTTTGACAATTTTAGATTATGATAGTGTTTTCGTCGAAAAAAATGAATTTTGAACTGTTATAAATTTAGCATTCAATTTTCTTCAATTTTCAACAGTTGAAAATTAAACCTTTGTAGTTTAAACTTTTGAAAAATGATGCAAATTGAGATTACATTTCGAACAGTTCAAAAGTCAAGAAAAAAGATAAATTTATATTAAAAACAATTGTCAAAAATGTACTATTTACATAATTTTACATGAGAATTTAATAAATAAATATTTCAATCCATTAAATCTATTAAATTCAATCCATTAAAATCTTTTCAAATCTTCTAAAATGTTTTGAAACGTTTAGAAATCTTTTAGAATCTTCCAAATTTATTTTATTTTAGAAAGTTTTATGAAATCCTTGAAAATTTTTAGAAATATTTCAAATATGGTGTTCACGCCTTTTTTATATATTTGAAATCCGTGAAATCTCTAAAAAAAAATATAAAATATCCTTTTAAATATTTCAAAATCTTCGAAATATTTTGCAACTTTTTGAAAACTTTAATAATTTTTTGTAATTTGGTGCACACTCAAAAATCTAGCATTGAAACCCTTGAAAATCCGTTATATCAGCATGACTCATTCTAATTCTGAAACTGAATACCCAATTTTTCGACCAATTATTTTTTATAATTATTAACTTGAAAATCACAAAAAATATGTATACTTTAACACGCATAATAATATTCTATCAATAAAATTTCAATCAATAAAATAACTAGTAAAGTCTACAATAGATGCTTAGGATTCTCTTGATTTATTCTGTAATAAGTAAAAAAATAAATTATATCTTTCTAAATAAAAAAACTTTACATTAGGAAGATTTCTTCTCAACGCGAAGTTTTTCTTTCATAATACACTAAAAGATTTAAATTCCTGTTCGCGTCTCAATAAAATAACTGTTTCAAAAGAAAAAATAATTCAATGTTCTGGTTCGATGAACACCCTATTTTTCAGTTGTAATTCAACTGGCTCACTAAATATTTATACTCTTTATTTGAAAACTAATACTCTAGGTGTTAAATTGATGTTTTTTGTTAAAAGGCCAATTATTTAGTTCAAGATTTTGTGAGTCACTTTTTTATGGAAAATTCACTGGTTGAAGTACTTTGTTTAAATTAATTTTCCGCTAACCGCATTTTTATAATTTGTTTTATTTTGCACAGTTTGTTCATTCATATAAGGCATTTTTGATCAAACACAAATATTGGATAAAAAACGTTTCTCGTCTAAAGTAAAATTCTTCTCTTCATGTTATTTAGAAAATAAAAAAATTAAACTAAATAAAAATTGTGATCTCAAAATCAATTTGCCCACATACCTGTTTTTGCTTACACTTAGCGTCCGAACTATTTTTAAGTGTACGAACCTTAAAGTTGAAAACAAAGAAGTAAAAAGATATGGTTGCTAAGCGCCGGCCGGTTACAAATATTTGAATATTTAATGGTCAAAAGAATATTTTTCACAAATTTCGGTATTTTCATTCCAAAAAGGAAGAAAAAGTATCTGCTCACCTGTGCGAATGTAAATTTTTCACTTTTATGTGAAAAAATTAAATCCAAATTGAGTTTCACGTACTGCGTCTCACTTCACTCTCGTCGCAACGTGAACTACCACATCTACTTATAGTTTAGGGCCGGCCCAACACATTTTATAACCCTAACCGCTGTAATTATTTTCAAAAATTATTTTGCTGAAGCTTATAAGCATCAAATTGCGGCTGAAAAAAACAAAAACCTTCTAGTTTCTTTTATTTAAAAAATGGCCAAGCAAAAAATTTCTATAACGATATTTCAATGGTCTTCAAAAAAAATATTTTCGCAAGAGCGAAAAAATAAGTGATTAATACACTAAATTAGAAGAATGCAGGATCACAATAAATTACATAAGATTAAACAGAATTTAAACTAATGAACTAAACCAAAAGAGAACATATCAATATTTATAATAATTTTAAATTATTTTTTAATCATTATTTTGAGTATTAAAATAAATAAAATAGGGAGAGTTTCGTGTATATGACCAAATTTAAAGAATGAATCAAATTTTTGTCCCAATGATATTTGGGAACAATTATATTTTGGAAATTTTTTCTTTCTTGGGAATGAAGAATTGAACCAATTTTAGTGAAGTACAAACAATTTTCAGGGTGGCCGTTTTAACCACATACAAAAACTCCCGATTATTTCCAAATTTTTTGTCGGTTCGCAAACTTTTTTCATGGCCAATGAAACAAAAAAATTCGAACTTTAAAGCTAAACAGTTTTGCATTAAAAGTAATCAAAATTGAGCTGCAAATCATTTTAAGCAATTTTAAGATAGAAATATTAAAAATTATATAATTCAATTATGGCTTTAAACTGAAAACTTATTGAATTAAATTATTTTCATTTTAAATAGTTGAAAAATCATCAGAAAGCTTAAAAATTGTATTTAAAAATCTTAAAACCGCTACATGTTGCCTTAAATTTATTCAAATTTCCAATTATTTTTTAAACTTTTTCAGAGCTTCTGAATATATTTTATAATGATTCAAATTGTTCCTAAAACTTGTTTTTTAATTTTGTAAAATGTAAAATATTTTTTCAAATTTTGGAAATGTCTTTAAATCTTTGTAAATATTCTCTTACAATTATTTCTTAAAAATATCTGCAAAAATCTATACTTTGTTTTAAATTAGGCCGTGGACTATTTGCACAAAAATTTAGGTACGAATAGCCGGATTTTGTGGGTGTACGTAGACACTTTATTTAAATTATTTTAAATCATCAAAAAAATTTTAATTAATTTGAAATCTTTTCAGACCTTCTAAATATTTCTTCAACTTAGTCGAATTATTTCTTAGATGTTCAATATTCAATTTACATCAGAATCCGTCAAATTTACTTGTAAACTAAATTTTTTCAAATAGAACAATTAAAACTGTTACGTTCAATGTTTAGTTTTTTGTTTAGTTTTGAATATTTAATTTATAATTACAGATTTTACATGAACAGTCAAATATGACTAAATAATCAACAATTGTTATTTTTCGTAATTACAAAATTTCAAATTTTAGGCTAAAACAATATTAATAGATTTAGTGCATTCACGATGATTCATTTTGATAACAAGAAATATTTCGGGTTTCACTCATGTACAAAACTAAGAATTTTGCCAATATTTAACAATATTTTTAATTTAATGAAAGCCTTTAATTATAAATATATTATTTTGAAGTTATTTATAAAATTAAAAATAGTTTATGAAATTTTAATCGGGCATTTACATTTACTTAACTACATTAAGAATTTAAAAATTCCAATTGAAACCATTTTAATTTTTTAATGTTAAAATATGGAAATTCCTAAATTTTGAACTGATTCCAAATCGTCTTGGAAAATCAATTATTATTCACTTGTTAATTCTTAATTTATAGTTAAATTTCAAGAGTTATTATAATTTATATTCTCTTTTGATCAACTAGAAAGATTTTTTATCCAAAATTGTCGATTTTAAACGCAAATAATTTTTCATTTTTCAAGTCTTTAATACTGTATTTTAAAATTCTTTAAATGAATAGTGTACATTTAAAAATTAAAATTAAAAATGGAAAATTTGTAAGTAAAAGAGTTTCGAATTATGCACTGTAAACTGAATCATATCATAATTGAAAAGGATAAAAATTCCAGTGATTACTTAAAAGACTGTTGAAATGAACCTTGGAGAGGATTTTTTTTTAATTTTTCAAATTTCCGATCAAAAAATAAAGTCACTGTCATTTCCCTGTTTAGCGCCACCCTGATTTTTAGAATGACACAGTATTTAAAAAATATGAAAGCAAAAAAGCATAAAAAAGGAAACATTCAAAGAAGAGAGTAACAGAAATCTAATGTTTTTTGTATAAAATAAAAATAATAAATCAATAAATTTTCGGTAAAAAATGTTGACCTATGTTAACCTTTTCCACTGGAAATTTAACCGAACCTAAACTTTTTTAAAAATTGCAAATATTCTTTGCAACTATAACAAGTTTGCCCCTGAAAAAAAGCGAATATAACGTGAAATTGCTCGAAAATCTGTTATCTTATTTGAAATCAAATGATTTTGTTATGAAAAACAAACAAACGATTTGTCGCATAAAACGCCAACAAAACAAAAAGTTGTGAATGTCATGTTTCTGAATGATAATGGCAAGAGCTTCTGCTTTTATTTTTCGAGAACAGAATTCGTTCACCTATGTTACAGATAACTTACAATTTAAAAATTAGTTTCTTAATCTCTCAGCGGCGCTTCAAAATCTAGCAAATCAGGGCAATTAAAAAGGGAAAAACTTCTGTGAAAGTGCCAGAAATTCTTTTTTTTGGAAACCATTTAAGAGTTTCTTAAAAGATCTTAAAAGTTTGAAGTCTTTGAATATGTGAATTGCTCTGTTGGGAACATTAAAACAACACAAAAAATAAATAAAATTGAAATATTAAATGTAAAAGAAAACACCAATAGTTTGTTCAATGTCTGATTCTCATCATCTCAACGTGCGTGGACTCTTTGGGGCTTTGTAATAAAAGAGATATTTAGGATTGAAATTAAAATTTTTTTTTTCCAATTTTTGAATTAGCGTTCTCTAAATTAATTTGGAAATTATTGATGAAATAACCTTTTTGATTTCCTGCAAACAAGCTTAGATCCGGGAGATTAGTTACTATGTTTATTTGTAAGTCCAAAGTTTTCGACCAAATATTGTGTAGTTTGGAAGTAACGTTCGGGAGAATTGTAACATACATAACCTCGAAATATACACACACGTTGTTAGCAAAATCGAAATTTGTTTGAAAAAAAAATACAAAAAAAGTGTGCTAGGACGTCCGTTAGCATGTTCGCTATCACTTTCCAGATTTTGAAGACAAAATATTTATTATTCTAGAAAAAAGGTGAGGGAACCTAAAACTCGTGAAATCGACCATTTTCTAAGTATTACATGCCCTTAATTAGCTATTTTGAAGAACAATGCAAAAATTTCAAGCATTTTTAAAAATATTGAGACCATTATTTTCAAGATTAAAAAATTCTATGTATGATTATTCATAGTACTCGGAAATTAAAAAAATTTAAACTTAAGTCTTTTTTCGATTAGAAAAAAAAATTATCAGAGTTATAGAATTTACGAATTACAAAAAACAAACGTTAATGACTATTTGATGTGAAACAATGCATGATTGAAAAAAAATAAGAACAACGTTCTAAAAGATTAACATAACAACTTTTTGGATTCTCTTGAAAAATCAAAAATTTATATTTTGATCGCACAAAAAATTAAAAAATTCCATGTAGCGGCTAAACTATTAAAGATAAGGGAAAATATTAATTAACAAAAATTGTTTACTTCAAAAATTAGTACAAATTTATTCATTAACCACTTTTCGAAAGAAAGCATAATATTTGTTTTATTCTTAAAAAATAACGTTAGAAATACAAGAATGAAATTTTAGGACAAAACAAGAAAAAAAGCAGTTCGATCAAAATGGTTCATTAAAAAAAGAGCTAAAAATTCGTTATTAATCATTTTTTGATTCGATGCGTAGTTTATATGTTAATCGTGAAAAATAAAAATGTAAATAAAAATATTAAATTTTTGGAAAAATGACGCGAGGTACAAAAAACATTTAATAGATCAAAGTTATATACCAAAAAATGATTTATAAATTTGTTGTTGATCATTTTATGATGGAACGCGTAGCTTTTGTTTTAATTTAAAAAAATAAAAAATTTTGAACAAACGGTACAAGCTATGAAACAAATAATTAGAAAAAAGTTGTGCACCCAAAAAGAGCTACAAATTTGTTCTTGACTATTTTTTTATGGAACGCGTAGTTCTGGCTTAAATCGTAAAAAAAAATTCAAAATTCAAAAAATTAATTAAATTGGAACTTTTTGGAACTTCTAAAATTGGCCAATTTTTAAGACTTGAATTCGAGAAAGTATTGTCTTAATTTTTCTTTGTTTTTAATTTATCCTGGAGACATTTTAGTTAATAAAAAGAGTGTCAGTAGAGTGAATGACGCCTGAAACAAAAGACCTTGGCCACTAATAGACCCAATTGGGAAACCTCACATAACAACTTTGTGAGGATCTTCACTTGGGGGGATTGATCACCAGAGAGATTGATCAGCAACTTGGGTCGGAGCAGTGTTGCGGAACGAACGTGTTTTTTACATAAATAACACGAGAATTCCGGATCAATCTGAAAATTCTCTATCCTTTCCCGACATAACCCCTTTCCCCACCGAGTGAGTCACGCCTACCCTGAAAGGGAAACGGCTTAAGGCCATGTGACGAGAGGGTCACGTGACCAAACCTGGTCTTCGATTTTTCTTTCCCAACTTACGTCTAAAGGAAATGAGATATCGCTCTAAAAGTTTGGGAAATGAAAGAGGAGGTAATAAAGTCCATGTCTCTGCTTTGTTCCGGTGAAAATTTTGAGAAAAAAATTTGTTTGAAGAAAATACCAGTGAAATTTTTCTTTTCCAACTTACGTCCACACGGAATGAGATATTGTGTTAAAAATTTGGCACGATAAATAGAAGGCAAGAATTTGTTTCTGGTACTAAATAATTAGAATAGTGAAAAAAGTTTTTTTTTACTTTCTGTTTTGGAGAAATACCGACCGTGCTGTCGTCAAACCCTGCAAGCAATTTGCAATGTTGTCAATGGGCTAGTTATGGGGTTTTTATTTATGAAAGTGGGGCAAAACAACAAAAATCGCTAACGAACATTATACACCAATAATGCAAAAACTAATGTTTGTACTTGAAATGCAAATAAACATATTTGGTCTGACATACGTTCCAGTCTAATATCAGCTGTGTCAAAGCAGCACTAGCGCAGCGAGTAGACAAGTTCGAACTTCAAGGGGTCTGTGGGTAAAACAGATTGCATGATTACCGTCAGAGAAAGTTAAAAGTCAAACTTCTGCTGTAAAACCTAAATGTGTCCGTCGATAATCATCATTTGCATAAACTTTTTTCTTCCTCTAACTCTTTGCAAGGCCACAAATGATCCTTTAATATTTATTAACATTTCCCAGAAAAAATTTCCGCGTTATTTAAACTTTTATTTTTCAATATGGGTGAAAAAATATTGATCTTAGGGCTGACTTGATCAGCTGTTACACTCATCACATGGCCTTAATGGTGTAATAAAAAGTATGCAAATACCGAGTCTTTTATTTTGATACTTAACGATTTAAAAAAATTTAAGAAAACAGAAAGTTTTATGATTAAAATTGAAAGGAAATATTGATAATATCAGTAAAATCAATTTTGACTGATAAATTAGGGAAAATAGGTGATTTTTGTAACAAAAAAAAAAGAAATCAGGAATTTTAGGGTTCTTTCTTTCTTTCTTCCTTTTAGGCTTCTTATATTAGCCGTAAATTTTAAATTAATAACATTTCAATATTTAAAATTAAAACAGGCCGAGCTTTAGTTTAGTTTCCAATAAAAGAGATAAATTTTTCACGAAAATTTCGAATCGTCAACCAAAAATTGAATTTTTGAAATAATAATTGAATTTTAAAACTTGGTTGTTAAATTTTTAGCTAAAAAGATTAATTTTATACCGCAAAAAAAAAAGAATTTTCAAACAAAAAGAATAATTTATCACCAAAAAACACGAATTTTCAATAAAATTCAAGAATTCTCAAGAAAGAACTTTTTTTAAAATTTGTGTGAAAGTAGTTCAACTTTAAAACTTAGTTGCTAAATTTTTAACCAATAATATGAATTGTCAAACAACAAATTAATTTTCTACCGAAAAAAAAATTTTAACACATTGAAGAATTTTTATACAAAAAGTTGAATTTTCAACTAAAAAAGATGAATTTCTAAATAAAAAGATTAATTTACTATAAAAAGGACGAATTATCAATCAAATTGAGAAATTATTAATCAAAAGGTTGAATTTTAGAGTAAAAAAGATGCATTTTTAAGCAAAAAATTTCCTTTTTCTACTAAAAAAAATAATTTCTAAAAAATTTCAAGAATTTTCCACCGAAGAGTTGAATTTTTAACTGAAAAAGATGAATTCACAAAAAAAATTGAATACAAAAAAAAACTAATTAAAAAAAAATCAATAAATTTCTCAACCAAAAGGTTGAATTTTTAGAAAGAAAGCATTTTTTAATTTTCTAATAATGAAAGAATTTTTTTTAATTTTAAATTTAGATGGGAGTTCATAATATTGACCAATTTCTACAAAAAAAAATTCGTAAAAAAGCTGTTAAGATTTTTAAGAGAGTTGTCGAGCTTGATTTTTCAATTATGTTTTCAATTTTTTATAAATAAACAAATATGACGAAAAAATTACCCTTTTTGTCTATTTGACGTTCACAGTGCTCGTCAATAACAGGAAAAGTGTTAAAATCGCCTAAGTTCCATAACTAATATTAGCTATAGATATTTCAATAATATACATTAAACAGTATTTTTTATACACAAATTATTTATCTTATTATCTTTTAAACAAATGTAATAAACAAATGCATTATTCGAGCATTTGTCGGAAGAAAAATTGGGTTTTTTAAATGCTCGTCTTTTCATATGGGAACTTGATGGAAATTCCAGCAAAATTCATAATAAGTTCATAAATTTTATTATTTCTTCAAACAAATTTGATGAACAAATGCATTTATCAGGCATTTTTCAACAGAAAAATTCGTTTTTTTTCTATCTCAACAGTTTTAATTAGGATATCGAAAAAAGATAAATTTTCCATCGACAGATGCTCTTCCCAATTAAAAAGACTGAAATCGAAAAAAACGAATTTGTCAGTCCACAGGTGCCCGAACAATGAATTTGTTTATTAAATTTGTTTTTAAAAATTATAAAATTTGTCATCTCATCATGAAGGCTGCCGAATGTATTATGAAGATCCCAATTACAAGTCTGATATCAAAACAAAAAAGAATTTTTCCGTCGACAGATGTCCCAATACTGCATTTGTTTATTAAACTTGTTTTAAAAAACTCATAAAACTGATAAAAAAATTAAGAATTTTGCTGAAATTGTCTCCTGAAATTCCCAACTGGAAAAATTGCTTTCGAAAAAACCAAATTTTTCTGTCTACAAAAGCCCGAATAATGCAGTTTTTTATTACATTTGTTTCAAAAATTATAAGATTAATCAACAAATCATGAATTTTTCTCAAATTATCATAAACATCAAAATTGAAAAGTATTAACCCAGAAAAAAAACGAATATTTCTGTCGAAAAATGTCTGATTACTGCCTTTTTGCATTAAATTTGTTTATAATATGAACAATCATAATCAGAAGAGAAATTTTTTCATATAATATTGTTTCGATTCCAATTTCTTGCAACATAACTTGAAAAAACGTGTATTTATGGAAAATCGTTCAAAAAAATTTGTTAACAATAAATTTGTTGATAACAAATTGCTTTTGTATATTGTCTAATATTTTAATATCTTTAACTAATGCTATTTTGTGCAACTTAAGCGATTTCAACAATTTTTCTCTTATTGACGAGCACCGGGTAACGTCAAATAGAAAAAAGGCCATTTTTTCGTCATATCTGTTGATTTATAACATTTTTTGTAAATTTTTGTTTTCTAAAAAAAGTCATGAGGATAAATTGATCGCCTGATTGAATACTAAGAATATCCGTATACAGAATTTTTGAAAAAAGTGGTCTAAAAATTTTCAAAATACGCTCACTTTTTGAATTTTAACTCAAAATGGCTGGCTAACGAACTTGATCTTTATTTTAGGACACTAAAAGAGTATACTAAAGGCCAATCCAATCTGTCAATTCTTTCGAAAGTAATCGTGCTGACAAATTAAAAATCTACACACACACACACACACACGCACACACTCAGGCACATTCGTAAAAACCTTTTTTTTCGGATTCAGGGGGTCTCAAAACGTGGACATTTCACAAAAA
>NC_046657.1:33486272-33493632 GCF_010883055.1 Belonocnema kinseyi
GGGTGCTGTATGAGTGCCGAACGGTTGGTGATTATTTTTTACAAAAGTTTTTTTATTTTGTTTTGATAAAAATAAAAACAAAAAAGACGAAAGGGCCCGCGACTGTTGGTTCTCGCGCTTCGCGCTCGATAATATTTTTATTTCGCGCTCGATAATGTATTTACCTCGTGCTCCGCGCTCAGTCTTTGTATATTCCTTACACTTGTGCACAGATTTTTAAAAACTAAACGTCAAAACATCGACAACAGTAATTTGGTGATAGAAACTTCTTTTTGGTTAAAGCTCCTTCGGCTTTAACGAATAAATTTTCATCACGTACCTCGTGCTTCGTACTCGAATTTATATCTGAATTTTCAAGGGTCTAAATTAAAGTATTAATCAATGCTTTGAAATTTTTCGAAGTTATATCATTCAAACAATTTTAAGCTAGAAAAATTAAAAATTGGACAATTAAATTTTTCTAAGAAACTGAAAACTTCTTAAATTAAAAGTTAAATTATTTATCCTTTGGACAATTTAAAACCGCTTAAAATGCTTTAAAATCTTATTTCAAAATCTTGAGACACTTACACGTCGTTTTGCATCTTGTTCAATTTTAAATTATTTTTTTAATTTTCTCAGAACTTCTAAACATCTTTTAAAATGATTCGATTTTTTATAAATTTTTGTTTGATATCCTGCAAAATAAAAAAATTGTAATCTTTCTAAATCTTCTTAAATATTTTCTCAAAATTAATTTTCTCTTCAACATCCCCATGAATTTTTGTTTATTCTTCTAAATAAAACAATCTGCCAAGCTCGTTTTACGTTTCCATTTGTTTAAGTAACAATACTACAATTGAAATAGTTTAATTTTTAACATTAAAATCTTTAAATTCTACAATCGTGCTCGATAATGTATTTACCTGGCACTACGCGCTCGATCTTTGTGCATAGACTTTTTAAAACTAAAGGTGAAAGCATCGACAACAGTAATTTGGTGAATGTGAATTCTCTTTTGTTAAAACTCCTTAGATTTTAACGAACACATTCTCATCACACTGCATGAAAAATGTAATCTTAGGATTTTATATTATTTTGTATGCTGTCAAAATTAGAATTTTTAATTTTTTAGGAAACTTCAAAAAGTTGTTAAAATAATCTTGTAGAGCATTTACAAATCAAACTTTTTCTTCTCTTGTCTTTTTTCATATCGTCCGTTATTTGGCTTAAAAGGTTCATTTTCGTGTGTTTTTTTGGAATTTTGCAAATGCTTTAACTCTGGTAATTTTTAATTTTATGAAAAAATTCATCGAGGATAAATTTTTCAACTTTTTGAATACTATAAACATCAGTACAGAAAATTTTTGAATTTTGAAAAAAATTGGTCGAAAAAATATTCAAAATGCGCTAATAGAATGATTTTTTCAAAAGCTATCATGCTCGCCGACAGACAGGCATACATACATATATACACAGAGACCGACAGATGGACTCATTCGTAAAAACCTGTTTTTTTTATTCAGGGGGTCTAAAACGTAGAAATTTAACTAAAACTGGGAGGGGGGGGGGCAAATTTTACTCAAATCTAATACCTCCTCTGATGAGAATGTAATAACAAATTAATTTATATTTAGAGTTGAACAACTAAAAAAGTTTTTTTTATGAAAAATCTTCGATTTGGAACGCTTATATTTTTCTTATTGTTTAAGTTTTTAAAACGGCATTAAAAATTTTTTTTAAATTAACATGTTCGCTTAAGAATTTGAAATCTAAAATCTTTAATTAATTACACAGGACCACAAATTTTTTTGGAGAGTTTACTGGGACCTGAATAGGTGTACTATATGTTTTTTGGTTTACTGAACTCAAATCCGGTCGCAGAATTTTGCCATCACGTCAGGATCTAGAGTGTATAAAAAAAAAACAGGCAAAAAAGCCTCAGATTTACAAAAATCAGATTAATATATTTTTTACTCTTCGTTTCTTTACTTTTTCATCCATACTTCCATCATTCTACCATCCAGAAAACTCGAGGCATTTTTGGGCTTGAGACTTGAGGGCTTAAGCTTGGGGTTCGGGGTGTATTAATTTATGCTTGGGGTTTCTGGGTTTAGTGTTGGTGATTTTGGGGTATTTGGGGTTAGGGTGTAAGGGTTTGGAGTTTATAGATTTAGGGTATGTAGGTTTGAGGTGTGTGAGTATGCAGTGTGTACGTTTGAGGTTCGTGAGCTTGGAATTTAAGGTTTAGAGTGTAATGGTTCGGGTTGTGTAGATTTAGTCTGTGTTAGTTTGGAGTGTGTGGGTCGGAGATTGTGGTCTCGAGATTTGTGGGTTTAGGGTAAATCAATTTGGGGTTCGAGGGTTTGGGGTTGGTGTGTGTAGGTTTGGGTTCCATGGGCTTGAAGTTGGTAGGTTGGGGTTGTGTAGATTTGGGGTGTGTGGATTTAAAGTGAGTATGGGTTTAGGGTGTGCAGGTTTGGGGTTTGTGCAGAGCTTGAGGTTGGTGGGCTTGGGGTGTAAGGGTTCGGGGTGTGTAGATTTGGAGTATGTGGGCTTGGGATGTGCAGATTTGGGGTATGCGATTTTGGCGTCTGCGGGTTTGGGATGTGTAGGTTTGAAGTGGGTGGGTTCGGCATTTTTGTCGGTTTGGGGTGCGTGGGTTTGGAGAGGGTAAGTTTAAGGTTTATGAGCTTGTGGTTTTTGAGCTTGGGGTTTATGAGCTAAGGGTATGTGTGCTGGCACAATTCTGCAACCGGTCTCAGTAAACTCTCCGAAAAATTTGGTGTTTCTGTGTTATTTAAAAATCGGTTGAAATCTATGTTGGACAGATATTTTTTTTCTTAAAATTTGTTCAATTCTTGGCCAAAAAATAAATTCACTGTCATTTCCCGGGTCTAATTAATTTCTCAGGTAACACCAATTCTCGAAATTCAAGGGATTTGAATATCTTACGAAATTCAAAGAATTCACGAAATTCAACGAATTCGCGCAAATCATTAAATTCACGGAATTTAGGGAATTCAAGGAATCTAAGACATTTACGGAATTCACGGAATCCAAAGAATTCACGAGTTTCAAGGATCTGATAGAAGAAAGGAATTCACAGAATGCAAAGAATTACAGGAATTCACAGAGCTCATTGAAGTCACGAAATTGATTGAATTTAAGGAATTCACGCAATCCAAAGAATTCACAGAATTCACGCAATTTAAGGATTTGCAACAATTCGAGGAATTCACGAAATTCGAGAATTTCATGGAATGCACACAATTCACGGAATTTAAGGATTTGACGAAATTCAAGGAATGCAAGGAATTAAAGGAAAACAAGGAATTCACGTACCTGAAGAGATTCAAGAAATTCATGGAAATTCAAGGAATTAAAGGAACTGACGGAATCTAAAGAATTTACGGAATTCACAGATTTCAGAAATTTACATAATTCATTGAATCCATGGTATGCCTTTTATTCACGAAATTCATGGAATTCGAGGAATTCATAAAAATGTTGGAACTCACGGAATGTAAAGAATTTACGAAATTCACGGAAGTGAATGAATTCGCGGAATCCAAGGATTTCTCTAATTTTATGGAATTCAATTAATTCGGGGAATCCAAAGATTTCTGTAAATTTATGGAATCCAATGAATTCGGAGAATCCAAAGAATTCAATGAATTCGAAGAATACAAGGAATTATCGAAATTTACGGAATTCAAGGAATTCAATGGATTCGTGGAATGGATGGAGTTCGATTTATTCCATAATTTCCGTAAATTGCGCGAGTCAAATGAATACCTTGGATTTCTTGGATTTCTCGAATCTCGTGGATTTCGTAAATTTCACGAATTTCGTTAATTCCATAAATTCCGTTCATTCCCTAAATTCCACAAATTCCACAAATCCAGTAATTTCCGTGGTTTCAGTAAATTCATTGAATTACTTAAGTCGCGTGCATTCCATAAATTCCTTTCATTCCATAAATATCCTGCATTCCGCGAATTTCATCAATTCTGTGAATTCCTTGAATTTCATAAATTCTATTATTAATCACATAATTTCCACGAATGAAATTAATATCGTGAATACCATGAAACTTGTGAATTCCGTGGTTTCAGTGAAATCCTTGAATTCTGAATTTCTTGAATTTTCTTGGCAATAATCTTTTGTTGATTATAGAAGCTCCATATTTTAGTTTGCAACCGTGCAAACTACTGCGCACATTCAGAATTAGGCGTAGAAAATTTAACTTTTTGATTTTAAAATTTAACTATTTTCTTCAAAATTACATTTTTTGGAGTAAATGTGCAACAAGGCAATTAAAATTATTCGGTTTGTTGCAAATTAATTATTTTAACTTAGAACTTAAATATTCTATTTTGGGGCAGATACTGCTAATTAATTTTAAAAATTGGTTATTTCGTTAACAATTTGTCTGTTGTGGTAAAAAACTAATTTGTGTTGTTGTTGAAAATTTAACTATTTGGTAAAAATTCGTTTTATTTTGGATTGAAAATTAACTTTCTTAATTGAAAATTTAACTATTTGAATTTTCATGAAAAATTAAAATACTTTATTGAATGTTGAACACTTTTCTTATATATTTATTTTTGGAAATATCTTGAAGATTCTGCCAGTTTTCGCGAATAAAATAATAAATTGTGCGTTATTCAGTGGTCATTTGATAAATAAAAGCATAGTTTGGTCATTTATAGACATAAAGTTAACGTTTTTCTTTCTTATTGTCTTCAAATTATATTACTAGTGATGTTTAGTTATGAGGATTTGTTATTCGATATTATTTATTTATTTTATAAACTCTACTTTAATAAACTCTACTTTGAACTTACATTTTCTATAAAATTAGTTTATAAAATAAACTAATATAACTGAATGATAAGTAATCATAGCGAAACATCACCACTTGTATAACTCGAACCCGATCAGCAAGAAAACCAATTCCTTTCTGTCCATAAATGGTGAAAGTAACATTTGCTGACAAAATTTGTTTATAAAAAAAACAAATAATATAGAATAACCAATCCTTATCACACAATATTACCATCAATATAAATTAAAGGTACTTAGAAAGAAAATCGATTCCTTCCTGCAAAAAATGCCTTAACTATGCATTCGTTTATATAATTTGTTTATAAAATACACAAAAAATAACGAATAACAAGTCTGCAGCACTAAACATTACTACTATAATAATAATTGAAAAACGATTAGGAAGCAAAATGATCACTTTATATCTGTAAATTATAAAACTATGTATTTGTTTAAAAAATAAACAAATTATATTAATTAACAATTCTGTCACCAAGCATTACCACTTATGTAATTTGAAGACGATTAGAAAGAAAAACTATTACTTTCTATCTGTAAACAGACAAACTATGCATTTGTTTATAAACTTTGTTTTTTAAATAAACAAATAATGTCAAATGTCAAACCTAAACTATGCATTTGTCAACCTTTTTGCAAGAAACTGATTAACTTTAACCCGATTCCCATTTCGGAGGGTAAATTTTACCCAAGACTTTTAATTTCTTTATTCATTATTTATTTTAATCAGCCATTTTGAAACGGAAAAAGGAGCGAGCGCATTGATGATGTTCAGGTAAAAAAAAATATATAGTTAAGAGTGCTCGGATTATATTGAAATTTTTACACAATATTTCTGAATATTATATATTCTTTCCAATAATGAAAAAAAAATCAAAAATTTTTAAATTTCAATGTAGACTGACCCCTTAAAATTACCCAAATTGTCAATTTACTGATGTATCAATTTTAGATAGTTTAATTTTATTTTTTTTTTAAATTTTAAACTCATTTTTTAATTTTTTAATTTTAAATCTTCCTTTAGAATTATTATTCATTTTAGAAACTAAAGAATAAAATATTTTTGAATTTGAAATTACTTATTTCTTTAAATCTTCAACTAAAAATCGGACACTTTTTAAATCTTATATTAAAAATTAAAGATTGTGATAAAGAATATACTACGATAATGCTATAGCCTCAAAGATTAAACTGTTTTAGAACTGGACATTAAAAATATAATTGTGAATTAAAATCATAGAAATTTATTATTTAAAAATATATTATTAAAAAATGATATATCATTTAGTAACAAGTGACATTTAAAACGATACATTCCAAATTGCAACTTGTATTATCGATAGTGTTGCATTTGAGCGAGAAATTCGAGAAATGAGCAACAACGAGAAAATCTCTCGTCTTTTTTTATGAAATCTCATCTCATCTCGTCTAATATAAGCGAGCTTCTCGAAAGATCGTATATTTCGATCAACTGCCTTGCGGGGGTCAAAACTAACATTCGTAAAAAAACAAATGTCATTAGCAGTGCCATAAAATATGAAAGTAGACATATAAGGCACAAAAAACATAGCATTCAGAGTAAAATGTGTATTTCTATTAAATTATATACTTCTTTTATTAATAATTAAGGTTCCTAAATATTATTTTCAATAGTATTATCCTTTTTTTATCTCGTTAGTTTATTTTTGTATGGTCTTTGTGGTTATATCTCAAATCTGATGCATAAAGAAAATTCTTTAATTCTAGATTTCTGGGGCCAAAAAAGACTTATGTACGCTCCTTTTTTAATAATAATTATTATAATAATGTGTACTTATTTTTAAGCGGCATATTTAAAAACTCGTTTTACACGAATAATAAAATTACGAGATTAAAAAAATTTCCGTATTTAAGAATCGGATTTAATGAAGATTTTTTTATCTTTAGAGATCGCTCCATTTGTATTAGGGATGCAGCGAGGATTGCGACGCCAGCGATATCTATCGTCGTTTAACTTCATTAAATTTGAGAGAACCGGGGATTCCCATCTGTCAGTTGCTTTTTACGCTTTTTGCTAAATGGTATTAAGGGCATGTGACACAGCTAAATACCTATATTACCGACCACAGTTTTTCAGTTCACTGAATGTTTTTTTGAACCTAAGAACTTTTTTTGTAAATGAAATATCGAGCTGAAACTTTGGGAAATGTATTCGAGTACAATAAAGTACGTTTAGGTACTGCATTTTGGTAGGAACTTCACTGAAAATTATTTCATCTTTTTTCTGAACCTCAACATTTTTTGAACGTTCCAACTTTTTTTATACATAAAATATCGGTCTCAAACTTTGAGAAATACAAGAGCCGAAAGAAAACTACGTTTAAGTACAAAGATTAATAATAAAAGATGTAAAAAAATATATTTCAACAATAAATTCCAACGGCATCAGCCTGTAACGTTGTACACGAAAATACGAAACCTGGCGGCCACTAGACGAGGCTCTAGAGAGTTCGTATTTTCGTGTACAACGTTACCGGCTGATGCCGTTGGAATT